>NC_071469.1:76351432-76371432 GCF_028500815.1 Rissa tridactyla | reverse complement strand
TGCTGAGAACTCCATCAAAACCAGCTTCTTTTAAATGAAAGTAAGGGTAAAAGAACAACAAAAAAAATAATCTGGCTTCCCCTTGAAAGTATTCTAAGCAGTCTCACTAGCAAAGAGATTTAATGAGTGGGAAAAGGAGGAGTGAAATAAAACATTTTAATCAACTTTGTTGCTATAAATAGAAGTAAAGGACCATTGCAAAACCAATTGACATACTTTCACTCTGCACCGTAAGTCCTCTAGAGAACTTTCAAGATTGTAGCATCACATGTGGAGGTGCAAGCAAGCAGAGGACTTTTCGAGCATTCTTTGCCTCGTGATGTTATTTCCATAAGAAAAAGCTGGAAGTTGAAACTGTGACAACTTGCCCTGACCCACGGGAATGCAAACATCTATCTCCTGATAACACGTTGAGATAATGCACGTCACCACTGCAGCCAGCATGAGGACACTTGTCTTCACTCATTTTATATCCACTCTATCACATTCCTGGCCACACTTCCCTATCTGTCCTTTCAACACACTCCATACATTCCTCCGGTGAAGTGCACAACTCGCTTGTTCAAACAGAACCGGGCAGCACAATTACGCTTTCCTTACCGCAGCTGAACAAAACCCAAAAGCTACTTAAAACTGCTCTGCTAGAAGGTCAGTTTTTCACACCCTATTACGGGAGCAGCCTTCCTTTTTCTTTTCATAAGGAGTTTGGCTGTTGGCCTCGAGCTGGTCTTTCCTCCCCCAAGACAGACACACAGTGTTACACTCAGCCTGTGAAATCTGGAAACCACCACGCGTGCAAGGCTCCGTGTTTGCCATCCATTATTCTATTGATAACTTCTCCATTGTGTTGAAACCATAAGCTTACACTGCATCTTATTTGCCAAATCAGCCCACTCTCTAACACGACAAATAGTAATACAATCCTTATTTTTAGAATTCCTTGACACGTTTTCTGGATACTTTCTCGGGGCAAAAATATTCCATTAATGTTTTGAGCAGTGTTGTAGGGGAGCTGAAAAAAATGCTGAACAAAAGCAAGAAATATTAACAAGAAAAATTGTGTTTTGTCTTCTGCCTGTTCCAAGACAAGAGAAAGGGAACAGAGGAAAGAAAAAGGGAGAATCCCAACCTGAAAATATTTAATTTTGCAGAAATATATTTTTTGAGCATTTCCGTCACTGGAAAATAAAAACATTATTGACAGTTGTCAGAAAAAGAAAACACTTTACTCATGCAATTTTCTTTTTCACAAAACATCTAGTAGGTTCTGATTGCACTTAATTCTTTAAAATTCAAATAAAATTATGTTAGATCAAATTTAATGCTGAGACAAATTAATTTATAGAATTTTATATTGGTTCCAATCAGCACTGCAATGACAGCCATCAAAACTGCCTTACCTTTCCAGTGTTTACTAGCGAGGCTAAAGCAACTGGCATTACCCGTGGGACTCCAGTGCAGTCCAGGGCGAGCTTCTCCTGTATTTGACATTACCTAAAGCAAAGAGAAAGTCATTTATCTCTGTTTCCACCTCAGATGTCTTCTACCCCTTCCCTTGAGATGGTATTTTGAATTAAACCATTTTCCCGGTGATTAAGAATCCAACCTAATGACCACTGGATTCATGAGCGTGGATTTCGGTGGGTGTCAGACGTCAGCTGGATTTCTCAGCTGCGGCCACAGACTCTGCTTTTGGCTGCTGATTTTGTCTTCTCCTCGGGGTCTACTTACCAATGAATTTCCAGTGGGGATACAGAGTTCACGTTTTTCAACAATGATGTCACTAATCTTACATCTTTTTTAGTATAACTTTTCTTTGAAGAACCGCCTTCCCTCCCCTGCCGACCTACTACTATTTATCACTTGTGTTGTGGCTTCTCGGTGGTGTCGTACACAGCACAGTGAATTACTCTGATATTCATCTCAGGAGGCAAGCGATATCATTTGTTACCTACCTGGTGCCAGAATGGATGAAGACTATGAGGCACAGGATATACATTTTAACTGGGGAAAAAATTATTTGAATTTAGAAATAAGTAATTTTTCAGTTAAACCTTTACCAGATGTGGTGTTGTGGCACATGACAAATTGCTGGAAAAGCAAGGAAAACAACCCCAGAGGTCCAACACCAGCCATAGGAGGGAGCTTCACGGATCTGAATGTTTGGATTTTTTTTTTAAGGGCGCATCTGTGGGTGCTGTTCAAAAGACTGTGCTTTTTTTAATACAATTGAATACAGTGACCAATTTTCACAACACAAATTCCGTTATCAATTTACAGTTGCTGGTCTAAAAAAGGTATTTTCCTTGCACACCAACTCTAAAAGTCCCGTCAACTACGTTACACGGATTGATCTGTCTGTGGTGGAAATTACAATTTAAGCTTTATTATCTAGGAGTATGCTATGCACCTGTTGTAACCCCTAGACAAATTACCACATAATCCATTGTCTGCTAATAAGGTATTCACAGACTCTAAAACTGAAAATATAACCCCTTTTTTGCCTAAAATCCTTCAGACCTATCAACCCTTAGAAACTAGTCCTGGAAAACAGCTCTGCTCTGTAATTCAAAGTTCATCAAGCTGGAGGAAGAACATACAGTGGGTTTCAGGGCAGCAAAGGAAGAGAGACCTTTAACTAAATAATAACAAATGAAGAATACTAGCTGATCCAATCTGCAGAGCTGTAACAAAGAACGAAGGAGGAAGGATGTATTCTTGGAGCTAATGGCTGAAAACTCCATTTTTGTTTGTAACTGGAAATGCATAAGCAGCTGGTGCGCAGTTTGAGAGCTTTGAGAGCAGCCTGCAAGCAAAGCGTGCCCTGAAGAGACCAAGAGAGCAAGAAACTGCTTTCTGCTCTTATAGAAAGTTTCCAGATATTCTTCAGACATTGCCTTAGGTACGATGCATTTCAGTAATCCAACTCAAAAGTTAACAAACCCATGAATAATTTTTATAATGGCTCATGTACGAATCAAAAACATTGCAAAATCCAAGGGTGATCACTTTTGCTAACAGGGCTTTTAGTAAGATTCCTCAGTGTAGAGGGGACGGGAATTTCATTTCTCTAACTTCCACCAGTTGCTTCTACCAAGACACCTTGCTGGAAACCTCCTATTCAAGTCTCAGGTTGAAGCACAACAAGGGGAAGCGCTTGGGTCTGCACCCAGCTGCGATACCCGTCCTCCCAAAAGACATTCTGGACACATACAGTAAGTACACACATTTTCAGAATATGAGACCTCCTGGCCTCGAGGCCGTGGTCAGCAGCAGGGGTGACAAAGCAGAAGCCTGTGGTGCATGACAGCAGTCAGGGCAAATTAACAATTGCCGGCTCTATTCACAAAGAGAAAAGAATGGAGCCATTCAAGAGCAAATCCATCTGTCCCTGTGAGGGTTCACAAGAGTGTCAGAGAAACCTCACGGTCAACAGTCTCTAAGTGCTGGCACACAGGAATCCAGCAGCATCAGCACGGATACTTGATGCTTTATCCGCTGGCAGAAGCTCCGCTGTCAGGGCACCGTTTTCAGAGCCTGTGTGCTTCCAGGCTGAACAGGACTTGAATCTACCTGAAGGGTGAAGGTCTGCACAGGGCTACCTTTGCCGAAAAGCAATGGAGGAAACAAGAGGCAAGGAAAGACTCTTGCCATTTTCATCACAAAATGAGGGTTTCTTGGACGTGAAGGAAACAACTGCGTATTTAACAGTTGGCCGGTTACCATATTTCCACACAAAAGGCACTGACAACGTAGGTAAGGAAACACCATTAGAACATCTTTATTAGGAACCTGAACTTAACCAATGCCTTCCTTAAGTCTTTAGAAGAATGTGCCTGTGTTCACAGACTGTCAAGACAGGGCTATGAATTAGACACTTAAACACATGCCAGTTCAATACACTTTATGTCTGCCTTAGCTTTTGAGACAACTCTTAAAATATGAATCACAGGTAACTGCACGCACCGATGTCTGCCCATATTTGCAGAATGTAGGACAGACTTCAGTGGAGCTTGATCTACCTCATGCATCTCAACAGATGCTAAGTCACATGCTAGAGACAATATGTCAACATCCTTAACTCACTGCTCATCGGGGTACGGAAGAGAGGAGGACTGGATTATGGATATTCGTACAGTTGCTAGAAGTACTGATGTCATTTTAGCACCTCTAAGGAGCGATACCACCATTTCCCCCCTTTTATTTTCCACTTTCCTATCCTAATTTAGGACAAAGCAAGTCTAAAAGGCCTAGGAGAATACAACAGATCTCTGACCTCCTTCTGCAAGAATAATTTTGAAAAGGTCCATGAGAATCTATGCCATTCCCTGAGTGGAAGCCAGCAGGCACACTTCATAGCCCTTATGTACATTCAGACAGCCCCGAGTGAAGTCCAAGCCCAAGGAATTCTAGGCATGCACAATCCCAGCTTCAACATCTGCACAATCCATGTGAGAGGTCCATCTCATCCATACAGCCTGGAGGATTACAACACTGTCTGTGTCTCAAAACAAAGCTGAGCGATTCTTTCCCCAAAGCAGATTTAATGTTGCTCACCGTGTAGAAAATGCAAACTTGGTTTTACCTGCCTCTTTAGTTCCTGGCATAATTTTTGAGCATGAGGTCACAGGGCTGGGGAAAGATGATGAAAACCTTCTTTGGTTCCCTTTAGGTCACATATCTTGAATTTTTTATTTTTATCCTATAACTGCTGCCACTGAATTACAATAATACAGATTAAGAGGGTCACTGTGCCACTAACTGAGAAAAGAAAATAGCAGTGTATCAGGCCATAGATAACATATGAAACAATAGCCTCCTTCCAACTGAAATACCTATAGATTCAGTATTCTCCTAGAGTATTCTCTCCTCTTTTCTCCTTCAGGAAGTGAAATCTAACCTCTCCAGCTAAGTTGGGAACCTTTATATACACTATCTTCACTCTAAAACAAAATGACTACGCTAAAAGGTCCAGCTTTCAATTGCTATTTTTGAAAATATGATAAACCCAAGACTCATCTCTTGCCTTCTCTTTTCTTACTCAGGCAAAGCTTTTGCTTACTAGTGCCAGCAAGATACGTAGAGAGAAGCAAACAAAAACCTTAAAGTACAATCTTGAACAGAAACAGCAGAATTGCAGTCAGTCCTTCCATAGGTTTATTGGGAACCATTCTCCTCCTTCGTGCTTCCAGCAAACCAACTGGCTTAGCCATAGTAGCTGATCCATTCAGTCGCAATGTCTCTCCAAACCTGAGGAGACCAAAGCCCAGCCATTTCCCCGTCATTAGCACCCAGTCCTACTGCGTGGGATTGCAAATCCGTATTAAGGAATACTTTTGCATGTGTGTCGCTCTTGTAGGTTTAAGAGCTTTTGAGAAGGGTTGTGCTGCAAGAGCTTTGTGTGGGGCAACGCAACAGAGTCTCAAGGATACACAGGCCACATGCCCCAGCCAAGGACAGCATTACGGTTAAAACCTCTTTTTTCAACAGTTACGGCTCTCCCTGTAGTCAGTAAGGAAAGGCAATCTCACTGCAAGTACAAGAATAACCCATCGTCTATGAGAAACATTTAAAACTCGCTAACTTCCACAAAGGATGAGGTTTCAGATAAAGATTGCCAAAGAAAGTAAATGCCAGCTGCTTACCCAAACGGGCTGCTTTATACTGGCTCTTGAGTATGCCTCACATTTTTCAACATTAAATGGAAAGAGCTAATAAAAAAAATACCAAATAATCAGAACATAAAAGTGTATAACGATCATAAAAGAATACATTTTTCTTTCTTAATGTTTCAGCTGTCTGAAGAATAGTTTTCTGGTGTAAAAGAGATAACTATATATCTTGTGATTTTATTGGCTGCAGATTACACTAATTATCATAAAAAATTACTACCACTAATAAAAATTCTATTATAAGTTACTTATAGTAATCTCTAGGGTACTATACTTAGCTTAGAAAAGATCGTAATTACACTGCATTACAGGGAGAATTTGTTTCCTGAAGCAGCTTTAACACTGTCTGTTTCTTTTAACACTTTAAAGTTGTTGGGTTGTTGTTTTTTTTTTTCTCTTTCCCTTTTCAGGTCAAATGTTGCCCGTTATTTTCACTGTGCAGGATGTGATTTTATCCCAGAATAATGACCCATCTCTGTTGCAAGTGACGCAAATGAAGTTTTAAAATCACAAATATCTGGGTGGGTTTCACCTCCCAAGGGGGTTAGCGCGTCTCAATGGAAGGATGCATAAAAGGGAAGACCTAACACTCTCCGCCCAAAGGGAAACACATTCTGTATAAAATTGCTGGAAGCTAGTGGGTGTTCACAAAAAATACAATGTTCGGATTTTATTTGACAAGACAACAATTGTTATTTTCCCTTTTAGATACTTTGCATTTTACCATCTGTGAGGTTGATGACTCTTAAATGACCTTAAATCATACCGCTGTTAATGGCGGTGGTTACAGGCAAATGTGGAATTCTGTGCGCTACCTGCCTTGGTCTGAACATCAAATTAAATAGCTTTACTTTGATAGCTGACGCTGTAGCAAATAACCTCAAAGTCCAACTAATTAAAATAAAATTGAAACAGTGGCCATTTCTTTTAGAAAGGGTTTCAATGCTTCAATAGCAGGGCTAATCAACATCTTAATTAACAGTCATATAAAATGAAATAGCCCATTTGAGTTGCTTTAAAATAGACAACTTATTTATGCAAAGACTAGTGGCATATTAATTGCTAACACTAAGAAAAAAATACGCCTTTGAGCTTTACAGCTTCCTTTGCAGCAAAGGATTTGAGAGCTAAATTGTGGAAAAAGCGTATTACAGTAGTTAATTTTATGACAGACGTGAACCAGAGGCACAAGCGAATGTGGGAAAGTTTTGTGGTGTGTTTTGGTTTTCCAGTTGTTTCTTTTTTTTCCCAAATGAGATTAATTAATCAAAGTAGCCTCATAATAGTCCTGTTCTATTTAAAGTTAAGCATTCAGGGTTTAGTCCTGGGAGACACTGGCCAAACTGCCTGTGATCCAATAAACCAGTTCATCTTCCCCCGGAGACCAACTGGAGGACTCGGGAGTTGAGCGCAAGCCTTTCAGTTTTGGAGCGGTCCGCTTGGGAGGCGCGGGACTGAACCTTCTCCTCCCTGATCCTGAAAGCAGGCACCGGCACTCAACACTGACCCAGGCAAACAATCAAAGGGCTACTCATTTGAGTAAGCATTTCCAGGATCAGGTCCCAAATGACTCATCTCCTCCAATTAGGCTACCTCAGGTTGTATCTTTAAATAGCCTTCATTTACTAAAGTGTGTGAGGGAGGAGCGGCAGGGAGGAATTACATTTCCTTTCCTAATTACTTTACTTTTGTTGACATCTTGAAATAAGTTTTTACTTTCAGAGGAGAAGAGTTGATTTACACTACAGAAAGAGCACAGCAAGCATGAGAAAATTATTTGCCCTTCCTCCTGCCAGGCATCCATTTCCTTTTCACTGTTGCTAACAATGCGCTAACTATTTATGCGTTTGTCAAAGGATCCCAACATAAGAAAACTATATTTAAATCAATTCACTACAAAGTGAAAACACAAGGTAATGATTCGGATTCTATTTAAGTAATAATAATATTTGTACAGACGGCCTGGCGAGCATGCTGGTAGGTGGCAGGAGCTCAGTGCAGTCCTAAAGGGTCAGCAGTAACAAGAAATCTGAAATAGCATTTAATTTTCTTCTTTAAAAAATAGCTTTTAATTTAAGACTATGACATACGCACAAGAATGTGCCATTTCCCCTGATTAAAGCCTGATTTCACTGCATTTTTCAATGAAGCTGAAAACGAGGGAGCTTTATTTGCAGGAGGAGATTCAGGGGGCCTCGCAAGTGCACAAGACAGAATTTTATTTCTCTACATGCAATGAGTTACTTTGCTTATTTTGCAGGTTTCCACCCTCAGTCATCACCTAGGACTAACTGGGACCCGGGCTGCCCATCCCAGCCCAGAGGCTAAGGACAGGAGGAGGCGGGAAACGACCACAACCACGTTGAGAGTGTGGTGAGGCTGAAGCATGCTGGCGAGGTAAGAAGGCAACACGCTGTTCATCCTCCACAAAGGAGATCGATCCCTCTCCTGTCAGCCTGGCTCTTCTCATAAGCCATGTATTTCCATAACCTCATCTTCAAAATTTAGAAATCAAACGGAGAGCCCAAACGTTTTCACAATTTGTATAAAGCCCAGTCATACAATAGAGTAAACAAAGTCAATGCAAACAATAGTATCTTTCACCGAATTCTTGAAAACGGCAAAACCAGATGGACCAAAACACTGATGCTTATGGGCCCCTCATTTTAGCCACTAAACAAAACATTTTGTAGTCAGTTTAAGGAGAGATTTGCGAACTGTTTAGGAAGGCTGATATGTAGAAAGTATGTATTTACGCATGGAAAAAGTCACTTTTATCTGCCTCCTTATGCAGTTACTCGCCTTTTGTTGTCAAACTGGGTAACTACAGTCTGAAGTATTTGTTGTACACCTAGGTTGTCTGAAAGCCTGACCCTCTAAAATGCAGATTTTTTGCAAATGACAATTGCAGGTAAAAACACAGACCCGCCAACCTTGGTAGCATCCTAAGATTTACAGAATTAAAGGTGTCAGCAATCTTCTATATATTTACCTATACTATATACCCATCTTTGATCACATTACAAATTACAAGTGACACACATCATTTTATCACAAAACTCACTCCAATTCAGTCCCGGAGGAGAGAGAAGCTGCTAAGATGTCTGGGGGCTTTCCTCCCTGCTGCCCAGCTTGGCATATGCTTGCACATTGCACGACATGGTAACATCATCCCAACCGAGTGGGATCCCAGTCAGGCCCTGGGATATTTCAACTTACTGGGCAGGGTGGAACAGGAAATTCAGTTGCTGAGGGTCCCACTTTGCCTGGTAGCCATGAGAGAGGGGAAATGAGATCTAATTCCAACTACATATAATATCGTGTGATAAGCTGCCTAATTTGTTAAGAAAATGCAAAAGTCCTTGAATCACTGGGGATCGATAATGGAAACATAATAAATTGTGTCCATCTTAGAGTGAACAGGGAGAATCTGAGAAAAATTCAGAAACCGTCATCCAGAGACAACTCCTCCCTATCTCACCAAGAACTGTAAACCCAACAAAATGAGCAGGTTACCAAGCACAATCACTCAACCACATAAACCCACCTAAACGACAGCACTAACAATACTGGCAGAGCACCATTTTGTTAGCTTCTATTTGTATGTCCTGTTCCATTTCTTTTTTATATGTTTTCTCTGTTGCAATTATTCAGATTACCTTTTTCCACGTTCCTTGTGACCTCTGATTTTCCTTCTCAACTTCCATAAGGTGCAAGGGGCTCAAGACACTAAAACTCTTCAGCTAAATAATAGTAACCCGGTAATGCTGGTGGGCAAGAAATGTAATAGAAGCCAGAATAACTTTATTAGCTGCCAAATCTGAGCTCAAGAATGAATTAATATTTTTCTTTTCTTGGTACAAACACTCAAAGCCTTAAGTATCTTATGGGGTTTAAACAATAACTGGAAGACTATGGACTAGCAGCGATTCTATTAAAGGTTTGCCCCAAAGGAAAATTAAGACTTATTCTCTTCCTCTTCTAGGGGAACGGAGCACTTGAATACCATGTGTGTTTTTCATTTAATGCATATGTCAATATGCTTTAAAAAGCATTATTTCTAGCAGCAGAAGCTGTGCCTGGGCAAGATCCTTCTGATCAGGTACATACAGCTTATCCGAAAACTCGTAACCCTGGTACGTACCTGGGTAATGGTAGGGAAGTTACGCAGTGAAATGCTTTATCTTTTCACCTGACCAAAGAGGGGCAGCAAACGAAACAATATGTAGATAATCCAAGCCACTGTTCATTTTCCAGCACATCAAATGCAACATGACCTAATGCAATGGTCTGCAATAAACAACTAATACGAAAGAAGCGGGGAGAGGAGAAGTATTTTTCCTGTTCTCTCGGGAAAAAAAGACACTCACATATATCAAAATCCAAAAATGCTAAAAATATCTGATGAGGCAAGTACTGACTCTTTGATGGAATATTAATTCCTTCAACTTATTTTAGTTTCCTCTGAGCATTTGGAGTTTGCAGTACAATGCTATTCACATGTTGTGAAAACTCATCCTGTTTCAGAAAAATTACACAAGGATTTTACATCACCTTTTTTTCCCCCCCCGGCAGTAAATCAACACAGTGATATAAACAGAAACCCTGACAAAAAGAAATTCCAACCCTCCAACACAATGCCTAATCACAAAGTACGCCCTGCCTGTAAACTTATTCTTCCTTCAATCCAGCTATAACGGGAAAACGTTGTGCATCGTATTTCTAAATTTTCAAACGTGAATTTCCCCAAATCGTAACCTTACGCGTTAGGGGAAGAGAACTGCAGGAGCGGTGTCCCCCCGGAGCAGCCCCTGGCTCCCAGGTAAGTGCTGTTGGGGGTTTTACGTGCCGCACTGGGGCGAAGTGGCCGTCACAGCCTTGAACTCCTGCAGAACATTCCATATCGCTCACTTCTCATTTGGATGCAATTTTGTTAACTTCAGAACAAATCTGTAGAAATCTAGCTTATCTGACAACACTAACTGGGCCTTTGCTTTGATTGCCGACGAAAAGATATTATACCTGATTCCAATACGAAGGAGGAAGTCTCTTTGAAATGATCCTCCGTTATGCATGGTAATCGGAGGCGAGGTGGGACCCTCCCCAGCTTTGCTGGGGCTGAGACCCTCCCAGCTGTTTTTTATGTAACACAAAACAAATAAATTAGCTTCTAAGAAGTGGAATGTTTTCCAAGGCCTCTTTCCCATAGCGCTCATTGACTGAAAAGTCATTAGTTTCAAGGGGCTTCCTCAGTAAGTGGGGAGTAACATCCCCAATCAGACACACCATACAGATCCCCCCCAGTTTTACTCCGCGCGCATGTGCCGCTTGCGTTCCAACAACCGTCTTAACGTGTAACTTGGGCTTAATTCAAGTTTTGCACCCTTCAGCTTTGTTCACTTCTAACCAATTCTTGTCTGAAATAGCCAAAGCAAAGATCTCAAACTTTATTTACCGTGTAACCTGTCACTGTGATAAAAAACTAAAGCCTTTTCCAACTTCCAAGGAAGAGACAAGACTTGTTTAGTTTCTCCCTGGCAGTTACTTCTGCTTTGCAAATCCCATTCAAATGCAGACAGTTACTTTTGAACACTGAGAGTAGGTGTTAAATTGAGATTATGGTAAACAGCAGATTTCTTTGGTTGGTGAAGAAATTATTTCATGAAGACACAAGAGAATTAAGCGGAGTTTCGTGTCACTTACTGTATGAGCTGATCAGAGAGTGAATGATGAGTTTCTTGCTGCAGACAGCTGCTCTGTGGAATACTGTGCAGGCTTCAGGTGGGGGAAAAAGAAATTCATGCTTTAAAACGGAAAAAAAACCCCACAACTTCTTAGCCCTTTTGTGCAAAAAATGAACAGATCTTTCTTGCCAGGTTTATTATTCTATTTACATGTTGCCTGAATGTGTCTAAGAACATTTTGAAATTTTTTTTTTCTTCTGTATCTCATTTCACTAGTACTGTGACAGCTTGCTTCTGTCAAAGAGAAAAGACCATCTTTCACTTTATTATATTCACCAATACCAAGATCTAGGACTCTCTTAGTCTGAAGGGAACACCACTTTGGTTGATGAGGTCTGTATCATTTTAGCTATGTCGGGTACCAAGTTATGAGTAGGCACATGAGATTTTAAACATTACTACTATACTGTAAAAGACAGGGCAAGCAGGTGTTCTCCACAATGTAGGCTTTATTTCGTAATGCTAATTAGATAGCCATCATAGCTTCTGTATGTTACTTGATAGTTACACTTAGTAGGCAAAGAGGCAAATGCTACAGCTTGGATCTTCCACGCCCACATGAAAAAGGTAAGAAGGGCCAAACTTTCCTCAAAACAGCTGACATTCTGGTGGGGCACCACCTCCTTCTGCCAAACTGGAACTGAACTTCTGTCAGGTGGGCAACGTGCTGCTTGAAAGCAGAAGAGCACACGGCCTCTAAAAGATGCATAGGGACTAATGGGAAAACGGGCTGAAATCTTCTACTCTTTGACCAAACGCGCGAAACTGTCCCATTTCTCTTTTCTCCAAAGCAGGGGTTGAATGGCCAGTGCTTTGCTGCCATTGACTCCCTCTGTTGGCTGTATCTATGTCCTCCGGCTCCTGGCTTTCAGATGGCATGCACATATGCTATTCAGAGCAGCACAGACTGTCATCTGCTTATCTAGTGTATTATGTGACTAGTGAAGTGCCACATGGTTGAACACCAGGAAACATATTGCTTGCTTTCACTATCAATGACCTAGAGGGAAGAATATGCAAGAGAGGAAATTTGCGGTGATAAACTGGGGCTGGGACTGGGAAGCAGGTCTAAACAATGAAAGAGCTCGACAAAAAAAGTGACTACTAACTTCAAAGATGAAATGCTTGGCCCATACGAAATGGGGTGCTGCTTATTTAACAGGAGCAAAATATAAATAGACAAGGGCTAGGGCAGCAACGTGATCAGAAAGCAGAATGCGAAGTTTTACCTAAACAGCTGACATTTACAGAAGTGAATGTCTTTCTACTTGTCAAAGCTCTTAGCAAACCCTGTGCTTTCTCCTGTGTTTTCTGCACCGTTAGGCACATGATGTCATTTCTAATGATGAAGTTCAAGCCAGTTTCCAGTCCTAGGCACGCAGTACACTTGTAGAGAGCTAACTTCTGCAGGACCATACGTCCTCATTGCAAGCGGGTCACTCAAGATGGTAAACCAGCATAAGACTTCAGCACCAGTTTCACGAGGTGGGAAACAGCTTTGAACGCGCACCACCAGCCTTCAAGTAAAGGGGCAAGGCAAATTCGTGAAGGAAAGAACCCCTCCTGTGCCTTGAATTACTAATTTAAATACACCCATTGCATCAGGGCTGCCTGAGAGCCCCCACTCCAGCGATACTGCTAATGCTACTTATGTGACTATGATCAAATAATATTAATAACAGCACCTAAATTTATGTCACCTTAGACCCCCTGTATTTCTATTTTGCATGCAGCCACTTACCTTATGCAGTAAATTCCACTGAAAAACGTACCGATGTTCAGAGAGAGGATACTCCAACCCAGAATCATCCAGCCTAAGCTCACTGATTTTACTGGGGAAAAGGGATCAAGTTAGGGACTTCAGCAGAATTTAGGCTGAAATTAGAAGAATATGAGCCTTCCTCTGTAGAAAAGCTTTTTGTCCTATATAATAAAAAGTACTATCAGAACATCGTATTCAAATGCAGAAGATACTTGGACCTTCTATTATCCTCTGTTATGTAGTTATGAAGTAGATGCATTATTACGTAGCTATGCTCTCAAACCAACTCGAGGGGCTTCATCTAAAACTTGGAACCCACCAGCAGATAAGATTAGGTTATCCAAACCTATATCGTGTATTCACAGTTTGCTCTCTGTTGTCAGGATGCAGAACAGAGGATTCATTTGAAGTGGAATCAAACTAGCCCACACTCAGAACTAAATGTGCTGAAGCGCTTTACTGAATTGGATTTAAACCATTGTTTCAATGCTGTTCCGAGTTGTGGCTGTTGTCATTAAGAAGTCTCGTTTAAGACAATTCAGATTAAGCACAAACAAATTAAGGCCATTTGCAAGAATTTTCTTGCTACTGAAATTCCTTACTACTATTTAAAATATTAGCACCACATTTATTTCCTTATACTGAAAAAATAAGCATATCTGATTAAAACAAAGGAAGATCAGAATCTTCCTTTGCTAGTGGTGTGGTTTCATTTGTCCCAAAGTACCATCCTTTTTGTTCGTTAAAATAGTATCTTCTAGGCATGCATCTTGGCATATTAATAAAAAATAAATTTGAGGTTGAAGCTGATTAAAACTGAAAGTAAGCCTTGATCTGACATGTTATTTTGATTGGGTTTTCAAAGTTCACATAATTCTAGTTCTAATTTATGTTATGCGTGGTATATATCTTCTTGGTTGAACAATTACATTATTCTAAACAATTATATTGCTATGATACACATAATGCATGGCTCCTGAGCATAAAGTTCTTTAATGATGGCAGACTGTAAAGTGGTACAGTTCACTTCTAAAAGGTCATGCATCTTTTTTCAGTAGATTAACATTTTATCTTTTAATGGTGTTAAGAAAAGGTCAAAGATTCTAACAGATGGAATATGGAAAGCTTCTATTGAAGAAGATCAATGTGTTAAGCATCAATCTAAGTCCAGAAATGCAGCCATTTAATGACTGTTGTTCTTGTTTTATTTTGGATTACCACCGTCTTGACTGTTTGAATGCTAAAATTACATTTTCGTATATGAAAGAAATGGACTGTCACCATCTGATACAGATATCTACGTTTGTGTTGTATTTTCAAGAGTATTTCTTCATTGTACAAAACAAGAAAAGTTCCTTAAATAATTAGCTTACCCTTAGGCTAATGGCCTGTCACTTTGCCATCCAAATAAACGCAGCAGAATCATCCCCAACAGCAACACGGAAGATAATTTTATATTGGTTTAACTGAGTAAATTTGCAATAATTTAAATGGATACATGCTCTCAAGTCAGGTCTCTTCTGTGTAACATGCTGATGAACTTTTAATGTAATAAACTTATGATGATGTCTTTCAAGAAGGACATACTTAGGTACTGGATCTTTCCAAGAGTATTCTAGTATCATTTTTAGACCCAGATTCTGTTAAAGAATAAAGCCTGAGCATTTCAGTTGTCCCAATAACTTCAGACCTCAAGGGAAGAAAGTGCTATGTGTTTGCAGGAGCCTGTAAGCTCTTCTGAGCTGCTACATGCCTCTGTCTACTTCTATAAAATAACTAGTACGACAGAGTAACATGATTGGTTTTCTGCACGCTAAAGTAAATACAAATATAAAAAAATAACAGTAGGAGGTCAAGCTGCTGTGTAGAAAGTTATCAGACAGCTTCTGAAGATTGTCAAGCTTACGCGTCTGTAGTGTATATGTGCATTTTTCAAATTTCCTATTATCCCCCTGAGCCAGGCCTGCTCCCAACAACAGGGTTTCAAGAAGAAGGTAAAACTGTAGTGGAATTAAGGGCTGTCCTCAGGGTCCTTGGACAAAACTGCTATGAAGCAACAGGAAGTGAATTTGCACTCCAGTCTCCATCTTGGCTTACGTGTTCATATATTTTAGGAGCAAATACAGCCTACAGATACGACTCTTCAATTGCTACACACGAGAACAAAATGGTGAGCGCTGGAAGCCCCCTGGCTCTTGCTGGCAGTCGTCTTCCGTCTAATGGAAATGCATAACAATGTTTTGATAAACTACTGAACAAGCTAAACCAGACTCAGTGTTTACAAGGATAGCTATATTTTCAGAAAAAAAATTACTAAGCAATATTAACTGGCTATATTTAAGCACAATCCATCCACACACACAAGTCAATAAAATATTTATTGCTCAGGCTACAATAGCTAAAGGGTTATTTAACAGACAAGTTCAAAGAATTGTCTGATATTTTGTAGTTTAGTCTCATGTTAGAAGAAAGCTTAAAAACTTTCAGTTTCTATTTTAAGACAAGTCAAGGCCACTTCTCCCACCCCCCCCCCCCCAAGGATTTTTCATAAATCTCATACTGCATAGAGTTAGTCATCTTCTAAGTGCTGGCACCCACGAGGTACGCAATCCTTCACTTGGATATAAGCGCCACAGAGTTGCCTCTTCTTAGTAGGTCTTTTTCATTCTGTGTAGGTCGGACAGAGAGCTCTTACCCTTCCAGCACAAGGAAACTGCCCCATTTCTAACAACTGGTCGGAGAAACGGACGTTTTCCTCAGAAGAAACAGTATCTTCAAAAAGGACCGTGTAAAGTATAATTATGAGGTTTTGCTTTTATTTATAGATATTTACTTTAGAATTGAGCTGCGTTTACCAAAGGTTGTTAGTGCTATCAGCTTCACCATTAGTTAAGAACATAATCCCTTAAAGAAAAACCTAGTTCTAGTTCCCAGGTGAAAAACAGGCATATCCTGAGGCCAATACAAGTTAACTTTTTGGACTAGCGTGGGCAGAAAATTCCAAAGCTGCCAAGAGAAGCTACTCCTTCTCTTCCCAGTGCTAAGGACGTTTCAGCAGAGGGGCTGGTGTTTATTTCAAATACCGCAGCATGGTTTGTCGATAGCCGCTGTCCTCTGGGTAGGACAGTCTTTGGGAAAATTCAGTAACCATAAATTCTATTTAAACTTTTATACAGCTTCAAAGACACAAATTAAGGTATTGGACTAATTAAGCAGGCTGCCATATTCCCACCAACTTTAGTTCTACTGGATTTAAAATACGGCCCCACAAACAGCTCTGAAAAGCGGACAATTTCAGTGCAAAAAGACAATGAAAGTAACCAGCAGGCACTGCTGGCTATCTGATCATGTAGTAGCAATTAGGAATTTAAGAGGATGGCTAAAAATTCTAAGTAGCTGAAATATTCAAGCAAATCTTCTTGCTCCTTTGCTTGCTCTAACCACTGCATTTTTTCAACAGAACATAAGCCTGAGTCATTCTCCTGCAAGGTTCAGTGTCACCTTGAAACTGAGAGAGAGACAACTTCTCTCTCCGGGTTAGACAAGCTGAAGCCATAAAGCCACACACAGTGAACATGCTAAAACCAACACTCAGCCCATAATTCCTTGTGAATTCCCTTCATAGTTCCCCATACGGACTATGTAAAGCAGCCAAAGGAGGGAGCCTTCACGAACCCTGGGAAGGGCTCAGTGGGAAGAGAGCAGAGTCACTGAAGGGCAGTGCCATGCACGAACAGCCCGTGACGCGGAGGCAGAAGAGAGCTCCAAAAGCAGGACAGCTAGCCAGACAATACAAAGAAATTGGCACTCTGCTTTATTCTAAAAGAAGTGGCAATCAGTGATAAAAGTCACAGTATTTTCCCACTGCCTTTAAGTACTCAGAGATGATGTTAGTCAACAGATAAGTTTACAAAGCCAGAATGCCGCAAAATAACCTACTGCAGCCACAAACTCCGTAAGCCGCTACAGGTAAAATGCAAGTATGGAAAAGTATAAAGTATTGATTTACTCCGTTTCAAATGACTATTTCCATTATGGGTTTTTTTGTCTGTTGTCTTTCGACGTAGGATCTGAGAGACCAAGATGTTTCCTTTCCATGGCTACTCGCTAGCAGTAGAGGCCAAATTCCACTCCTGTAAACAGCTCTGGGATGCTGTGGCGCTCCCTGAATTTGCACAGAGGAAAACACACGGAAGCCTGGAAAAGAGTATTAACACACAGATTAAATGGACTCCAACCTGCTTTCTCTCCTCTGTCTTTGCACCGCAGAGCTGGCAAGAGCGGAAGCAGTAAATACTTATGTTTTGTCACTTGAGTCAGCACATATAATTCTTCATACACGTAGGAACTAGCTCTGCTGCAGAAGAAAATACCATTTTCACAATAACTTTTCACAGTGGAACTGTGCCTTAAATCAAACAAGCAAGTACTGAGTCAGCTCAGTGGCAGAGCAACAACAATTTGATCTGCTACGTGGCAAGCTTTGGTTTGGAGATACAAAACAATTCTTCATCCCGGGCCCCGGGCTTGTAAGTATGATAGAAGATGATGCAACGCGTTCAGACTCTGGGGAGAAAAGGAACAGTCATACCACTCTTGAGAAACCCTTTGTGCAGAAAAATTTATTGTGTGCCCCCAGGTACAAAGGCTATGGATGAAATGCAACTCAATAAAGACAAGCCAAGGTGTTTCAAGAGAACTAATGAACATTTCGGTATTTGCACTTAGTCAGATAAAGCCGTGTTTTCCAGTTGAGCAAGGAGACAGCAATCATGTGAGTACGATTTCCATGTGACAGCAAATGCTCCCAGAGTTTTTTTAAGCCCCGTGTTTTGTTTTTGTTTGGTACAAATCTTATTAGTGAAATCTAATCACTTCCCCCACCTTTATACTTCCTTTATTTTTTTTAAATGTCCTTTTTGAGAAGAACTGTATTTCTTCTATGAGGGTCACCTGTCTGTTAAGCAGAACAGCAGTTTTATATTTTCTACATATACGGAGCATAGCCTCGCGTACTCTTTACTTCCCATTCTACAAAATGGTGAGAAAGTCCATTGAGATGTACCATGATTTTATAATTTATGTGTTCTGTTTGATTTCCATGTTCAAGTGCAGCTGACGAGACATATAAAAGAAACGGCTAACGTCTTCTTGCCCACAGACAGAATATCAACATGAGCACTAGGAATTCATAACACCTATGGAAAAAGTGTTGCATATATGCAATGAGATACGAGAGAATATTTTCAAGGAATGCCCCTTACAGCAGCCAGTCGAGCTTCTGAAACGATTATTCATTATAAACCATACTGGCTTGATAATGAATTCTGATAGAGGACATGATGTTAATTCAGCTATTCCTTTCTCTTTTACTCTTGGACTTAAAAAAAAAATAATATTTTTTTTTAGCCTCTGAGTACTTCTGTGATCTGATTTCTTACACCCTGCAGGGGACAGCATTGGGTAAAGAAAAGTAGAAATCATATGATAAAGAAGCATTTGCTTTCAATTATCAAATTGTACCTTGTTAATTGAGATACAAAAAAGGTTTTTTTGGTTTGTTTTTGGTTTGGGTTTTTTTTTTTTTTTTAGGTTGGCACAAATCCTTTCTATCTCTTCACCCTTACACTCTTCTGAATTATTAATCAAAATTATTTTGGTTACATAGTTCATTCTGCTATCAGTAGTGAGAAAGGTTCCCAACAATTTGTAGTCGCCAGCATTACTAAGGAAGAAGAAATGCCGCATAGTATTGCTAGAACTTGGGACTTTCTTCTGCTGCCAGGCTGCGTACCGCTGGTTTTCAGCAGCTAGGCTGAATCCCCTCTATGGTGTCAACATCGGTATCAGTTTGCAGAGGAAAAAAATTGCTTTTATACTATCATCTTTCATTAAAATATATACGTGTGTGGACACACACACACACTCTCTCACGTATTTTTTCAGTAAATGTGCATGTAAATGCAAGCCGAAGTGTTTGCTTTTATTTTCCTTAGCCATTGTTGCAAAAATAAAGGTGTTTTCTCCCCCGCAAATAAGCCTGTATTTAGAAGTGATATTGCAAAAGGTATATGGTAGCCTTGTTTATTTTGGACAGATGCAAAGAAGTATCTCTGAACTTCTGCCAGTGATCAAAGGAACTGATGATGTAGAACAGATTCATGGGCCATGTCCTATCAGCCTGCACTTTACCCGTCATCCATCATCCAAACCCTAAGCCTTTTTCTGAGTGATGATTGCACCCTAAACACATAAAATTAATCACCACTCTAGCCTGGCCAGGTGTCTTGCCTCCAGAAATTATCTCATTGCAGCAAAAGAACTGCTAGAATCTGATATCTGTACTGTAATTTAATTTGGAGAATACTGCATAGTAACACTAAGATTGATTTACATATCTGAAAAGTTTTTAGTTTCACAAAGCCAATATAAATTCTTGGAGAAATATGTAATTGGAAAAAAAAAACTGGTTGATCATAAAATCAGGGCAACTGAATATTTATTAGCTTCTGGAATTTTCAGTTGATGCTTTCTGCCACATTGTAGCTTAACGTAGATTTTAAAATGCAATTTGCAAAACTAGAAAGGCCGGGTATTTGAATCAGTATAAATTCAGTGTTGGACTTATAGCTAAGCGGAATAGTTGCTCTGATTTTACTAGCTTTACATAAATGCGGTCTATTTTGTTTTTCAGAGTGCTCATAATTTTTCTGTTTATGTATTTCTCCTTTCCCTCTTCAGAAAACAGAAGAGAAATTCAACAGCAGAAAATTGAACTATTGCATGCATCTCTACTTTTGAAAAGATAATAGAGAAATTGTG
>NC_071469.1:75826432-75968932 GCF_028500815.1 Rissa tridactyla | reverse complement strand
TGACTTGATTTAGCAACAGAATCTAATCACAGATTTTGGCTAAGTTAGCACTCTAAAAGCCTGTCATTTATTAAGTGGCATAGATTTGGAGAGTACCCTATGGGGAACACTGGACTTTGGGGATTACAAGAGATCTGTGTTTTGTGCTTTAGGAGGGTTGGGGGATCTCTGCCAGCCCTTTCAACACCATGGCCACGCACACAGCTTGAATGGACTTTGGCCTTCTTAGGATGGTCAGAAGGAAACCATATTTCCAAAAACCAAGGGGGAAAAATATTGTGTTCACCCCAAATGTTTCTAACTATATTCATCCAACCAGTTCCTAGTACTTCAAACATACTGAAGAGCACTGGTATTCAGAAAAAGAAGCTAATATTATAACTTTTTTCCCTTCTAGAAAGTCATCTAGTTGTTAAGAGCAAATTAATTTTCTGTATGAAATTCAGTTTAAGCAAATTATTAAGCATAAAGCAGTCCTCCTTCTTTGCTTTTCAAGGCATGCATTAACTTCTTTTCTGAATTAAACATCAATAAAAAGGCATGTCATTAGTGTTTATTCTGAATGGTATTTTTTTAATATAATTTCATTGACTTTCAAGTAAGTCCAAATTCTAATATGATTTCCATCCCTCTGTCATGTTAA
This sequence comes from Rissa tridactyla, assembly GCF_028500815.1. Lineage (NCBI taxonomy): Eukaryota > Metazoa > Chordata > Aves > Charadriiformes > Laridae > Rissa > Rissa tridactyla. Next base: position 75,968,289 of record NC_071469.1, on the reverse strand, counting down.
TTTCTCCAGCGCAGTCCATCTAAGTCATTATATAACAGTATTATAAATAATCTTCTAATATCCACTTCACGACTCTTTAATTGATAGTACTCACCAGAGCACATTACGCAGGTGCTCACTTTTTTTTTTTTTTTTTGAAGGATAAAATGAAACATTTTAAAACAAGTTTCATCTTTTCTTTATCTGGCAAGTTCCTACTTCAGCATAACCAAGGCTTACATTGCCAATACCTTCTCTGCATAATGCCCCAAAGACGGAAAATATCTACTGGCAACATTCGGCTAAAGCAGGAGGCGAGGGAAGCAACAGCAATATGTACTCCTAAACAAAGGTGCACACGTGTAGCAAAGCGGCCTGATGCTGTAACAAAAACCTTTTTAAAAAAAATTTAAGTATAAAAGATCTTTGGTCAAGTTCTTTATTGTTTAATGATAAAAGGCAATGGTTAAGGCAACCTGCTGCTGCCAAAATCTTAATACTACACACAGCATATTCTAGAAGATAATTTTTTAATATGCTTTAACATTGAACATATGGGGCAAAACATACACCCAAATTACTCATCTGATTTGCACAAGCCTATTGATGTAAACATCAATATCACTGGCACAGCTAAATGGAAGGCCCTATTAGAATTTAATTTTTTCTTTGACTTCTGCAAAAGAAAAGGAGCATCTTTCTCTCTCAAGTACTGTTGAGGGGAAAAAAACCCACACTGTTATTGCCGACTTCTACGTAAATTTTCCAATTCTGTATTCTCATTCTTGGCAAATTTAATTAAGTAATTGAAAGAAAGGTTGAAACTTCCTGCTGCCATGGCAGGCTCTGAATAACAAGCTGGTAAATTCTATTTATGCTGCCTCATGTACCAGAACTTGATTAACCTTATCTGCTACTAAAGTTGTCAGTTGTCCACCTGAAATATTTAAACAATACTAGCGCAGTATATCCTCTGGCTCATCTTACGCTTTCCATTGACCATCTGTTCTTCAGGAATCTATAACTTATAAGAACTGAAGTTTCAATATGAACCCTACAAGCTCATTTCTAGTCGTTGAGCACATACATTAAACGCATAACGAAGCAGCTACGTGATGCCTAACTTCCTGGCTGCTGGCTAGCAGAAACCAGCAAAATACCTGCTGAGCTTTCGCATACCAGAGTGAATTTTTGGTTGCTCCACAGATGCATCGGCACCTTCAGTGTGAAGTGGTGTGTTCCACACTGGTTAAAATACCTAAGAGAAGTTGCCAGCTCTGTAGCTACTAATACTTCACTTCATCTCAATCACTAAAGTTTCTCGTTTCAACTCACCCCTCTCCGACAGGCTACAAAAAGCACTAGAGTAACGCCTTCTCACAGCTGGCTATGTTGGCCATTTACCTTTTAAGTTGCTTTTATTTGCTGTTTTAGATTTGTTTTTATCAAGTTGAAGCCTCTTGTCTGCACCTTTGAAGCTCTGCTGTGTATCACTTTTACCCCGTACTATCTCTGATGATTTGCATCCCTCCCAAAACTCTTTGGAATTACAACATTTCATACCTTGTTCCCTAGTCTTACTGTACCCCTGTGACTTCCACCTCTGTGAAAATCAACTCGTAGCTGACTTGGTAACCCTCTATCTCAGGGGAAATCACACCCTGCCACAAGAGGACACATGGTTCATAAATGAGGGCAGCTGGGAGCGAGATGAGGAGGTTCAGAGCTGACTACGGAGAAAAGCTGGGGGAGCTACGGGTCCGGAAGGCAAGGAGCAAGGTTTGGACACAGCCTTTGCCGGGGCATGGGCAGGTCGATATTGATTTGCCTGGAGTGCAGGGAATCAGGAGGCTAGGAAGGCTGAGCTGAACAATTCTACATGTTTCAGATGAAAGGACCGACTGTGGGCTGGGAATAAACAGGCATGAGGGGACTGACTCTGGAGGAGGTGTGGGGAGGGAGGCCCCACCTTCGTACCCTGGACCAGACTTCCCGTCCTCGGGAGCTGGAGTGTGCTGCTTCTCGTCTGCACTTGCAGTTTGCAGCAGCTACACCAGTAAAGCAACTCTGTTCCTTATCAGGCCACACATTTATGGGAATCTCTCACAGGCCCAGACACTGGAAGAGCTGGTGCTCAGAAAAGCGAGAGCATTTGCTTCCAGTTACTGGAATATGCACGTTTCCGACCAGTCAGTGGGACCCCAGTGCACTCATACAGGAGCCTTCAGTAGGATTAGTTACATCTTTCCCTTGAGCTAGGTCCTCCTCCCTTTTTCTCTTCATTGCACTCTCTTATTACAGAAATAAAGCTTTCGGTAATATGCAAACAGCTTGAAAGGTGAGGCACACCAGCTTCGCCACTGCTCCTAAGTGTACTAACACAAAGTCAGTCATGGGAAAGGTTCGCGTAAGTAAGTTTGTTCACAGACTTGGTCTCCAAGAAGCAAAGAATGAAGGACAGGTGGTTTTCTATAGCTTCAGACAGCATCAGGCTCATCAGCAGTAGGTTTCCATCCTTCATGAAACCATATCACTTACCATAAAGAAGGCATTTACTACTGTCTAGATGTATAAATCCAACCTTAACAGAGTGAGTTTTAAACAAAGATCACCTTCTAAACCATGTAGACCTGGTAGGGAAAAGCCCTTTCGAACCATTTATCTCTCTAGGAATATGGAATGGATCAGATACTGGGGTCATGTCATCAATACAGCCCCAAGAGTCTTATGCACTGCCCTCAGTGGGTGTCGGCAGGATTTGGCCAGACATATTTTCTTGCACTATATCGGCGCATCAGTGTAGCAAGCCTGAAATTCTGCTAGGGGAAAAAGAAGAAGAAAAAAAAAAAACACTTCAAAGGAGAATGAGTGTTTTGATTGATTTTGTTTCCTCTGTAAGTCACAGACATTAGCTATGTTCAAATAACCTAAATGTTATAAACCAGTAATAAAACCCCACAGTCTAGAATGGAGAATTCTGCTTTTCTTTCTTGTCTGTATATTGAAGATCAGCTTTAACTCTTTTCCTCCCATTTCAGCTAAGTCAGATGCTTGAAATTATCAAAACATAAGATTCCCTCCATTTTCATAAGCAGATTTTCAGCTTTTAGTTTGCCATTCTGATTAAAATAAGCTCTTACAAAGTTTTAACTCACTAAATTAAAGATACATACTTGAGATCCTGACACTTCTATGACAATTATTTTCCAAGATCCATTTTTTCCCCCTTAATTCCTAACATACTAATGTTGCAAAATGATATTTCACAGGCACATTACTTCTGAAGTTACTTATTAATGCCAGGATTTTCCCATAGCAGTAAACCTAGGTTGCAGTTGTCTCCCTCTTCTTAGTTCTGGCATGACTTTGACCGGTTGAATCCCCAAATATGTATCAGTAATCAAAAGGTATATTTCAGTACAGGAGAACCTGTTTGGAAGAATTCTTCTCATTTCTTCTCTGCTTGTTTTATCTTTGCTTGAGATGTGAATAATTCATAGGCCTCTGTCTGCTTTACAGTCAAACGCATTCTGTCCACCCAAGACTGTTCGACTTTGTGATTTATTATTTAATAATTTGCAGGGCTGCGCTGTTGTAAGGTGAGCATTGTGACTGCTTGCAGAACTGTTACAATCTGGTCTAGTTAGCTGTCCTTTCTTTCCCTCTCTCCAAACAGCAGCAGTTATTGATTTTTTTTACAAACCTCTGCCATGTAATCCCACAGCTGCTGATCTCAAAGCTGTTACTATAAAGTAAAAGTTGGCCCTTCTTCTTGAAAACAAGAAGTCATGTTTTGATTCACTTTTTCTTTCTTTTTTTTTTTTTATCAATTGTTTCTTTTTTCTCCTTCTTTTGTGCCTCAGTCAATGACAATATCCAGGAAGTGCCACTGGCTTCTCTTAAGGATAAAAATGAAAAATGAAAGCCTTTGGGGGAAATACATGCTGATCCTTTCATTACGCCTGCAAAAAATGCCTGTCTGAAACTTTTCAACCTTTGAAACTTTTCCAATGCAAGTTGAGCTATTTCATCTATTATCTTGGCAACAATTACACATAGTGTTGTCTCCCAATAATATGATATTTGTGTTTAAATCCCACTGCAAGTTATCAGTCACACATAATGGTGAAAAGAACTACTCCAAAAAATACAGTGACTCCTAATTCTTAAAGATTTACTATGCTGCCAAGCACAGCGATACTAATCAGTCTGCAATTAGGGCCTGATCGATTGGCTTCAACTGACTTTGGATCAGGACTGTAACAGGCACTGAGGGCACAGGCACAGCAATTGTAGTCCCTAGTGAATTAACTTCTGTACAGGCTATTTTCTACCTGTCAATTAATTATAGGATTTGCAGCCTTTGAAGACTAAAGACACTATAGGAAAAAAACCCAAATTATTTCTCTTTTTGCTACTATGAACCCTCAGTAAAACATCTGAGGACATATTCTCATACTCTTCCTCTCCTGTCCATGCCTCAATCACATCATTGCACTAAAGCATGTAAACTTATGCCTAAACTGGGAGAGAAACCTTTCTGGGCCAATGCGTGCACTCCAGTAACATCCTGACTCCATTTCAGCATAACACAAAGAAGTTTGTGGACTCATCCTACATTGGGAGTGAAAACCAGTCCCTGGGGCGAGACTGGAGCTGGTCATTCTCTGGCTACATACCCTGAGACTTGTATGGAGAACTTGTGACAAAGATCCCTGGATATTTATGGGAGGTATTTGAATGTAAGTTTAACCGTAACTCAAGATTCATGCAGAATTACCCCTAATGGAATCTATTTCGTATCCCGAACTACAGAGCTCTGTTTCACCACTCTACCACCTCACACTCTTTGGTTTCTATTTTGGTTATAATGGCTTATCTTTAGGAATGACGTCTCCTTCTGGTAGAAAGATTTTAGCACAAACCTAAGTCCTGCAAAACTTTCTGCAAACAGATTTGACTCAGCCCTATACCTTAAATCAGATAATTCAAGGGAGGCTCATTAATACAAAATCCCTTACTCTTGGTTTACTTTAGTTTGATTAGATACTGTAAGACATGCCACAGTTGTTGCTTGTATATCTTGGTTGGCCATGAATGGAAAGGCCTGAAAATAAACTCCAACCTATAGAGAGTTACCGTAACAAGCAGAGATCTTTCCCACAGTAGAGCTGGGTTGCTGCCTCATGTGCTAGCTGAAGTTTCTGAATTACTTTTACCATCACCTCTGGAGGCATACTGGAGGAAGAAAATACACATCTCTGCAAAGAGAGCCTCAGCTGAGAGGAAGAATTTATTTCCCTTTTCTACTTATTTCTGTCTTCCATTATTTATTCAAGCCAGGGAGTGAAAACAGTAGGATTTTGGCAATGCCTAATGTTTTACATTAATAGTATTGGAAAATCTTTATGATAGCAGATACTCACATTGCTAGAATACTTGCACTCTGCATATTGCTAACCTACTAGATTTTTCTTTAAAAAAAACACATGGTGAAACAAAATATTGCAATAACACAACAAACCTTTCAGTTCATCATGAGGAGGGTAATTTGATTGTATACCAAAGTAAAGCCCTAAAAGGTGCACCTTCTTCCCTTGAACACAAAAACTGCACACACTTAGCAGTTTTTTCTCCAGCATTTGAGAAATCTGACAGATTTACCTGCTTAAACTAGACAGTGTCTTCCACTCTCTCCCACCACCCCTCAGTTCCAGCCCACAGGCTTGATTTTACACCTGGGAAAACCACTACTCAGAAGCTCTTCCTTTAGACCTCCTAGTTTGAAAGGTCTAATAACCCAGATAAAGAAGAGTACTTAAACTTGCATAATACCTTTAATGACTCCCTGGGGGAAGCTGCTGCACAATTCATTTAACTCTTTGTACATAGACTTTCATCCTGGGTGCTTATATGTTAATGACCTCTAATGTGCAAGCCATTAGCACCTTTCACCATAATCTCCTCCCAATGTCCATTTAGATTACAGTAATGGCCACTAGTAATGTAAAGTAACAGCTACCAGCAATGATATCATCATAATGACTTCACTTCGCAAGTCTCCTGATATATGGTAATCACATACCCTTGCATATAGTCCCCTAACGCACAGAACGCATGCACCATGTCCAGATAGTCCAATTCCCATCTGTCATAGAAGTGGACCTTCACTTCGATGTGGCTACATCCATGGACGTAATCTTATGGTCAGAAAAATTAAATAGTTTAGCCTGTATTTCCAGGCCTAAAGCAGAAGTAAGCAAATTAAAAATTTAAGTACCTGTTTTTTCAGATAGGAAAGACAATACTGTGAAGGTTAGGGACATTTTTTATGGCAAAATAACATTACTGAAACATTCTTCTGGAGAAGAATCAGACCCTTAGACTTGAGTAGCGGCACAAAATTAGCTTGCTTCTGTATACAAGTATACTGCAGACAAAGTAATTCTCACACTGCACAAATAATCTCACTGATGAAGATAGGTAAGAATCGTCAATTATGTCCTTTTTCAATTATCTTGGTCCATAAATCTATATTATACCTTAACGATTTCCCTGCTAATAAACTATTTTTCAGCTGAAGAGCTAGTTGACCGATTTTCAGTATCATGCATTTCCCCCCCTTTTGTTTTATACACGGCTTAACTTTGGAAAATCCCAAGCACTGGTTTGAAGTGATCTTTGCAGGGTTTTTTCCCTTCACAGTGTAGGGGGGAAATAGTCAACTCTAACACTACCAATTGCAATACCCTTTTGTAGAAATGGGGACGGAGCCAATTAGACAAAATATTCAAGCATATGCCTTCATGTACAATACTGAGTGTTGTATTTACTGCAGAGGAGCAGGTGCGTACTTTTAATACAGACCTTTATGAGACACTGAGTGCTCTGAAGGCTGAATGCCTTCAGCGTTCAGTATGTCACGAGATGAGACCTCCGAAAAAAGGCCAATCCTGACAGTTTTGCTTCCAGCATAATTTCACTTTGTTACATGAGAACGGTATGTAGATGTCTGGCTGAATATACAGGAAGGAGATATCTTAGGTTATTAGGCAACTCTGGAACTTCATCAATCTACACAGAAACAGTTTAAAATAAACTGAGCTACTGATGGGGGGCGGGGGGCTTTCCCTCCTTTCTCTTCTATTTATAAGACATAAATACGTTCACATATCAGAAACTTCTCTTCATCGTTAGGTCTGGCAGGTAAATCCCAGCCCTTGGTACAATAGCAGCTAGTATGCTAGTAATCGCTGAGAGGTGGATGAATAATTAATAATAGAAATAAATAACTGATCATTAAACAAGTAAATGTTTTCTTCTGTAACTGATAATGCAAACAGTTTCTAGGTTATATTCTGCTTTCCAGTGAAGGCTTCCAAACATTACCTTCAATACAGACAAAAGCACCTCAGATAGTTCTTTCATACAGAATGCTAAATTATGTTATTTCTTTTGTACACTATTCCCAATGCTTATTGCATATTCACTTGTATACATCTAGTGCAACATTATTATCTTGTTTTGATTTTCTTTCTTCCTCCACCCATACCCCCCTAACCTCCTGTCAACAGTTGGGGAAGCTGCTAATACTGTATTGTATATTCATTATCCTAGCTTTTTCTTTACAAATATCATTATAACATCCTGCATTTGTAAAGTAAATAATTAAACGTTCTAGAAAGTCTTATAGGACACAGTAATCTAACAGATGAAAGACATCAGAAATGTGAAAATCAAATGGAAGTACATGTAATATGTATCTTTTAAAAGAGTTTTCATAAAATAGGGTTAATGTGTTAATCAACCATATTTAAAATGCTAATTAATCACTGACTTAGAGTCTATTCATAAATAATTGAATGTCCTATTTATGCAGAATTTCTTGTACTTGGAAATGTGTGGCATTCATCCTGGTCTTGCAGGATGCAGCACAGCACTAGCACTCATTGAGCTCTCTCAGCTCGGTATTCAGACAGCGCAATCACAACTGCCTGCTACTCGGTTACATTTGCCAATCACATTCTTGCAATTAACCTAATCTCTCCCATCACTACATATATCATTATAATGGCAAAACACAAAGAGCTGCATTAACCGTGTCACTTTGCCAGCACTCCAACCATGGAATCGAGCGGCACAGAAGGTGAATTTTTTGAGAATCAAGCCAGTTGTGGATATGCTTTTTTTCTTCCCCCCTCCCTCTTTTCAAGGCATCTCCCTTTTCTCCTTTGAAGGCTAGTCATGCCCCTAGACATGGGGAAGTAGCCCACACTCAAAAAGCAATGGGTTTAGAATCAAGTTTCTAACATTACACTACACATTTCTTCCTACTCTAAGGACTCCATCTTAGAGAATGTACCTAGCAGTCTTTGTGTTTATACCCATGATACTGGCTGCAATGTGAGATCCACACATTCGTGTAAAGGCGAAAATAGTGCTGGTAAACACAGCGGCTTTAGTTGCCAGCTAAACTCAAACTCCTTGAGAGGATGAAAGAGATGATCCCTGACAAAGAATGTAAGATTCTCATAGAACTAGTTGAAAATTTCTCTATGAAAATACATGTGTCAAAACCTTAACTCTTCATGATTTTCATTAAATTCTCAAATGTGGATTGTTTTAAAGCTTCACAATTACTTAAAATCGGTGTACATATACTTCCACAATAAAATAAAAAAAACACAACTGGGGGTAATATACATTTTCATGCTAATAAAATGTTAACTCTTAAAACAAAATTAGAGTAGCACAGGAGTTATCTGAATTCTCAACACATGTCCTAAGTGGGAGATTTTTTTTTTTCTGCTTTCTCTCTACTTTGGTATGAAGAGGTAAATTAGTCCTTGCCTAATGTGATTTAGTGGACAGGCTGGCAATGTAACTCGTCATTAAAGAATGAGAATAAGAAGAAGAATAGATCCCTCCTTCTAATCCGTTTTGACAGCCTAACAGAATACCAATTTACCATTTGATGAAGGCTTCAGGATGTTATGAAACCTCTACGGGGACTTCGAGTTCTGTACAGAAAGGGATGAAGACAAGTAGTAGCCAAAGTTGGTGCAGAAAAAATGGCTCTGGAACAGGATCTGCTCTATAAATGGCTAGTTGCAAGCCAGTTGGCAGCCTTTAAAATTTGGACACTCCAGCTAACCCAATGGAAAGTAGCTGGTGTACCTTGTGGAGAATCATTCGGCGTTAAAAGAGAGAGAGAACTGCTTCGAGGGACAGGGGAAGCTTTCCAAATAAAGCCTGGGCTGGCGATTGCCTGTCAGCATGCTTGGCAATATTTGATATGGTTGGTTGTGTTTCCATGGTACAGCAGTGTGATTATCACTATTAAATCTTTGCCTTTAAGACCCTCTTAAAAAGGATTCATAATCCAAACACATGACTCCAAAACAGACAAACAGTTTTCTTCTTTTCCCTACTGGGTAGGTAGTACCTGCACAGCTAAAGCTGACAAGGGGCAATTCTAAATTCAGTAACTGTCTTTTTCCCCAGGGAACAGCCTCTGGGCTAGTGTAAGCAAGTAAACAGCAGTCTAGAAAAGAGCTACTTCTGAAATATTTTGCTTTTATCCTGTTACCGAAGAAATACTGATCAACACTAAAGCAGAAATCCAGCATCCAAATGCTTTGGAGTTCTCACTTTGGAGGAGTTCTGTGGCAGTACCCAATTTCCTATTCCATTCCTATTTCCAAGGAAAAAGGCACCTATTTTTGAAATGCAACTTATTGATAGCTCTCACTTAAAGGTATTTTTCAATAGCCCTCTTCCTTCATGAGCCTGATTTAAAAATAATGAACTTAATGAGCATTGCTCCTAACACAACAACGCGTTATTTTCAACAACAAGGTAAATTGGTTTGTGATCCAGATTACTCTTTTCTGGCAGCTCCGTAATTCAAAGAATTACAGTGACAGTGCAATAAGCAGCAATTCTAGTGGAAATGATCCTTAGTCAATACGGAGGTTTTGGCAGCGGTGAGAAACGCAAGGTTCTCCTGCAATCATTACGCCTTTTGCCAATCATGCATGATGCAGTTAATATGTTGATGATATCTTTCTCTAACATATTGAGTTAGTGTTTGTGTCTATCCGCTTCCCTCTACTGGACAAAATCAGAGCTGTTCAAGGGTTTATGATATCTTGTCATTATAAGTGGTTGGCCCAAGAGAGGGATACGTGCCCTGTGACAATGAGCAACTACTAATGGAGATTCTCCTTTAGCTCAAGTGATAGAAGCTTGTGCTGTTAGAGCAGAAGGTCACGAGTGTAATTCTTCCTGTTAAGTTATGCTATTAAGCTGATAACCATGATGGCTGCATGCCAGAAGAGAACAGATACACCTCCACCCTTTCTGTTCTGGGTTAGCACCGTTCAAGCCCCTTTAAACTGCCTTCTTTTCTCTTGTCTCCAAGCTCCTTTTTCAATCAGAGATGAAAGGAAAAGAAAGGAAGAGAAAGCAAAAGAGAAAAAGCAGAGAGAAGCGCTCTCAAAAAAACCCAGCAGAAACCCTCCTGTGCTGGTGGGCCAGCATAGCTTCCTACTCTACAGACAGTGGCCCGTAGTTATGCCAGAAATGCTAAGTGTTACTCTAGATGTTGTTTGGGAGTTTGCTTGTCCCAGAACAGTGAAAAAACACAGAGCCTTCTCCACGTCTGTGTATAGCTCAAAGGGAGCTATGATGGTGTTAGATGCAGCTTGAAAAGAGACTCTTCCGTCTTTCTACCGAAAACAGGGCTCCCGCGGTAACCCTCCCCCTGCAAGTCAGCCCTATGGATCGAGGAGATACAGTGCTCATTGTTATCATGCCCTTGTTCTCTTTCTCTATGGTTTTTTTTGTCTCCCAAGCTCATTTCTCTCTCCATTCCACCCAGCACGTAACAAGATGGAAGTGAAAATTGATGTCCTTTGTGAGCTTTGGTACTCAGAACCTAACACATTGCTTCCCAAGTACTAGTGTGGTTGTATAGGGTATTTCAGTCCCAACCCATCTCTATTTCAAAGTCATACTTTAATCTGGAATGTCAGGTAGAACATGAAACAATATTAATCTATGCTACATAAATAATTTCCTTCAATTATCAGGAAAGAGCAGCAAGACATGAATTTTCAGGTTGATTGAGTTTTAATCTCCAACTTCAAAAATTAATAATTTAGGTCAGTGAGTTGTTTTTTTAAACAGAAAATTAAAGGTTTGATATTTCCCTTTCTAGAGAAAAGAAAAAAAAAAAGATAATATGGATCCAAAGGTCAGGGAACATTCACAGGTTGGAAATGTGACAATTACGAAATTATTCACAGAAGGAAATACTTAGAATTCAATGCCAGACACCCAGATTCATCACAAGGCACAAGAGATTGACAATCTATTATGAATGCCTCACATCACAGATAAATATTTCAATGCAAATAAATAAAGGATGCTGAGTGTTTCTCTTCTGAATGACTTTTCACAGCTCACTGAACACAATAGTTCTGGGACTCCTCTATGTCCCAGACTCCTGTCCAAACTTTGGCATCCCCGAAGGCTTCCTGTGCTGAGCACAACCAGGTTACACTGTGATTTCAATTTGGAGTTACAAAGAACCAATTAATCAGTTTGCCTCTAACAGAATGTAAAAACATTCTTTGGTGCATTAGGACGTTCCCGGAAATTGTGGAACTGGCCCGGTTTTGTTTTGTGCTCCCTTGTAATTACTACGAAATGTACCATTCTTGTCAAACCTAATGACTTTTCTTTTTGGTGCAGGGGAGAAAAACACAGAAAAGACAATGATGTCTCTAAGCATATGGCTGTTTGACTCTGCAGATGGGTACAAAATAAACTAAGACTTACGCCTGGTGAATTGTGCTCAAATAAAGCCTTTCTCTTACTGGTTTCTTACCTGCCACTGTGATTATTTTTCTTGATCTGTGTTGTATGTCAACCCCCCAAAAGAACAACAATATTCTATGCTGAGATTGTTTTTTCCCTTGTTTTCAAGCAAACGTTTTAAAAGGATACTTTCAGAAGAAAGGGGGTTTCTTTTTTTTAAATAGGGACCTGCTTTGGACCCTTAACTGTTTTCATCTGTTAAAAGTAATTGTATTATTTTAACCACCAGCAGGAAATTCCATGCTGTGTATTGCTTCATATGAAGCCATTTGTAACTTTACAGCTTTTTAATTTTGCAGCAGCTGCATAGAAAATGAAAATGACAATGTAGAATTACATCACTCATGGCTGCTTCTCCATTAAAACAATATAACTAGAAAATGTTTGCATGTTCACAATAAACACTGAAAAGTACATTTGAGTGAACAGAAAGAAACATTTTTAGGACTTGCAAAGATACAAAGCTGGTCTAGAAGGTTTTCCATTTAAGACTCTAGCAAATGAGAGCTCATCAGTTACTCATTTGAACTTCAATAAAACTTAAGACTTTTAAAGAAGGGGAGAGCTAAATGCAGGAAATTCAGCATTCCCCTGATTATAACCGTACGGGAATATCTGTGTGGAAAATTTGCTTTAAAGTATTAAGTGATATCAACATATGGGAGTGAAACATCCACAGTGGATGCTGAAATATGAAAAAAGTTACTATTTCACCATCAGATTATAGACACGTTCTGAAATTTTTAAAAGCAACTACTCAGCCACATTTATTCTGCAACCCAAAGACCAATCCTTGATATAAGCCTGATTTTCACAGAATGGAGGTTATGCACTAACTAAAGACCATGCTTCTTCCAAGTATCCACAGCCTATGGTACCACTATATCATTAGTCTCTTCTGAAAATACTGAGCACTAAGGACACATCAAAGAACATTTGTGATCAACTGATAATTCTGGAGAGTACTTTGCTGCTCATAACGTTTCTGAGTCATGGCTGGTGTTATCTAGGCGGGAGAGGATGCAGGAAGAGTGGAAAGGAGAAAGGGAAGTTTGTTCCCCTAAAAGACAACAATATTGAATCCAGATGGACAATATTTATAATACATTTACAGACTTGAGACCTGCAGCAAATAAGAAACCGTGTTCATAAAATATTTCTACGTGAAACAGGTAAAATAGACAAACATTATAATATAAGACATAAATGCATATATAAATACACACGTGCACACTAGTGGTAGAGAACTACATGTTCACGTGTCCAGACTATTAGCTATGAACTATTTTGAATTATAACTTTAATACAAAAATAACTTATCAGAATTAGATACTACCACATATAGCTTTCTCAGGTCCTACAGAAAGGTAGCACGTAGCGCGTTTCTACCTAACAAGTTCAGAATTTTCATGTAAGAAGTTTTGCTGTTTATGAAATATTTTGTAAACTGATTTCCACAGCATGTACGTTTCTGCCCATTAGCTTCTACTTACGTCATTTTTGCTGCAAAATCTCTGTTGCCTGGAAGACACACTGACTCTGTTACCTCTCTGGAGCAAAGGCATCAGTAGGATCTTTTCCTGCTGCTGAGCCACCTACTTTTCTGCCAAATGCAACGAGCAAAACGGTTCAAAAATTATTAGTGGGAAACACGCAGACAAAAAAGTATATAATTTCCTTGGGAAACCAGATTTAAAAGAAAAAACACAAGCTTTGAAATGTATAAATTCTAACCACGTGAATTTGTGATCCGAATTCACCTGAAAAAAAATTTTGCAGTGGTCTTCAACCTCTATTGCACAGCAAAGCCCAATGCAGAGCATAAGTTAGATGGGCTTAGGTTTAGGTCTCAAACACAGGCTCTGCTCCAGAAAATACTGTCTTAGTAAAAATTAAGCCATACAGAATATTTCATAGATTCTGTGATCATCTTTTCAAACAACCACTGGCAAGTATCAGTCGCAGAGTATGACAGCAGCAAGAACCGTGATATATTGCAATGATTTGACAACTCAGGCCAGTTCCGCAGGAAAGTCAGCCAAGACACAAAGCATATCAGGAGTTTTCAGCACGTGAGCAAGAAGCTCCTTCCATCTTCCGTGCTATACTTCGATCAGGTACTAAGAGTTATTACCCATAAGTACAAAATATGGGAAAGCATATAGGGAAACAGCTTCTCACAAATTTCTGGTAATGCCTTTACGTGTGTCATAAATATTGATTGTTACTGATTCATCACTTTCCCACACAGCTCTCTGTAACGGGACAAAATTAATATACAGACACGGTATTTATATGTCACAGGTACGATCCTACAGGATTCTGCTCTGATAGTATAGCAGGTCAAATTCAATCATCAGACATTAAGAGTTAGGTTCCTATTTGATCCCTTCACCTTAATCCAAAAATATACATTTGAAATCAATTCTCTCTGTTCAACATCACAGGAAATTACATATATCCCAGAACTGATTCAGGTATCAGTTGACTCAAATTACATTTCCTAATGCACTGAAATACATGTTTTGGTAATGACACAAAGGAATAAGGGAAAACAAGATGAAAACAAGACTTATTCCTGATATGCAAGCAAGATTTTTTTTTTTTTTTCAATTTACAGTGGAGTTTTACATTGATTTTTGATGTGAGAAAGCTCTGTCAAGTTCTCATCCTAAAATTGTTAAACATGTGTACTAAACTGCTAAAATACAAAAAAAATTCTTTATGTTTTCAATCCACATCATTTCTCTTGTGCCTCCCCACACAATTGTCCGTGTTGATTACAAGCATTCATTGCTTCCCTAAGCGTAAACGTACACAAAGCATTTTCAGAGAAAAAGCTCCTGACCTCTAACACTCTGTACTTTTTTAATATTCAACAATCGCTAATATGACTAGCATTACTGTAAAAACAAACACACACAAAAATTGGTGTAAAAAGTGACATTCCTTCTTTTCAAGATGAACCTTTTCAACCTCTGCCAATGCATGGAAACGTCTAAACAGGGTCCTTCATTCAGACAAAGCATTTCCGCACATTCCTAAGCCCATCCATATGAGGGACGCTCAGCTTCGTGGAACACTTATGCTCTGTCAGCATCAGCACATAGAACCACATGTTCAAGCGATGTCCTAAACAGGGACAGCTTTCTGAGCGGGGCCAGACACAGACAATTGCTAAATACTTCTGAAAATCCCATCTGACATTTCTAGAGAATGCCTTTCTTTTCCGTCCCTCTTCTCTCATCTGGTAAAACGTACAGGTTTCTGGGATGTATCATGTATCTAGCCGATATCACATGAGATCCACCTTCCAAAATATTTTGAGATAGCTGCTTCCAGTGTTTTCTGTTACAGAAAACTTTTCTTACCCCTATAGCATTCAATGTGTTATTGCTTCACATAAATGGTTACAATTCCCGATTTCCGTACATTTTGAATAAGCTTCCAGGCTAAATGGGAAGAAGCAATATTTGGTCATTTTAAAAACACAATAATCACTATTTCTGCTACTAATATTTCCATCCTGGAGTCCTTACAGGACTTTACCATCATTTTTTTTATGTATGATGCAAACCGTAGCAGTTTTAAATTTTTTTCATTTAAAAATTTTTAAAAATGTATTTTGTTAGGAATACCCAACAGTTCCCTATTTTTCTGCAGGCGTACCTGACACTGACCCAATACCATTCCTGCACCCATTCACCGTAATTGAACAAGCACTCACTGTCAAAGGCTCCAAATTCCAGAAGACGCTGAAGTACTTACTGACCTTACTTAAACCCTTTACAATTATTTTGAACAGACCCCTGAAAGTCATTGCTGGCCCAAAAATCAGTATCTACTGATCCTACGTTACCATTTTCAGTTGATCGTTACTAGGATATGAATCATAAAAACATTAAAGGTTTGGTTCTATGGACAAGTTACTGCAATGTAAGCTAAGGTGTGGATTTATAAGCGATACCAGCTACCCGGGAGTAATTTCTGCACGTATCCTTATTCCTCAGTAAATACGAAGTTGCACATCTCCCCTTCCTTCACTGAGGGGTAAAGCCACCTCACTTTTACTGGGAAGTAAGGACGCAGACAGGGGCAATTGTTACAGAGTGGTTATCTCTGTAAACCTGAGGATAATTTGTTCTTGTAGCCTTTCCAAACACTAACCCTTCTCCCTTATCAACTCCAGTTGAATAGAAGGTTTTTTGCAGGCAGCGGAACGAACATGCAAAGCAGACAGAAACAAACTCCAAAGCGCGTACATTTTAGCAGGGAGTTCCTCACACTATTTCCAAGCAAATGCATGCACTCTGCAATCATGCCTACGGATGTAGGTTTTCAAAGAAGCCATAAATATTTTTTAGTTCATGAAGGTTGCATCTTAAGAGATAAGAGTTAATTTTCAAGTTACTGCTTACTGGACAAACACTGAACTGGAAAGGGCTGTGCAGCAGTCATGTCGACTAATGAGGTACTCCAAGAAGGAGCTGGTTACTCACTCTCCAAACACGTATGTACACTCAAGCTTTCAGAATGACTCAGTCAACACCTGGAGATGAGTCTTGAAAGCTTGTTTACGTTGTTGCACGGTACTGTACCTAATATAGCTGCATGTACTTAATATCCCAGAAGTTAGTGCACAAATCTATAAAACAGCAAATAATAAATATCGGGGTTCCCAGAAGCTGAAAAGCTAGATGCACTGTTAAATAAGGAATTACTATCAGACCACACTGGAAATTTCCTAATACGCACTCTTTAGACTCCGAGCGTGCTTCTGATGCAGACTCCCAACTCCCCTGACATTGACTGTTTCATAATAGATCTTCCTGGATGCATGCATTAGCTCCGATGGCAATCAGACCTCCACTGCTACACATACTCCGTGTGCTTAAAAACAAAGGTCATTTGGTGAAGACGTTATTAGTTACCGCATGCGATTTTGCAATGTAGACTACTGTATACTGTGATGTAATTGGGAAAAATGATGGCAGTGAATAGATGTAATTATATGTAGAACCAGTGACACGCCACATACAATTCGGAAAGTACAACACAATCAGAGTGTCAATTATTTAAACCATAATTAACATAGCTCTGCATGTCTTTCCAGGGCTCTCGCAGAACATAGAGCATTGTTATAGTGGAAGAAAAGAGAAAATAAAATATTAATGGAGGACTGCTTTGTTCTCAGCACAGTGAGATAGAGGTGGTTGTAAAAACCGGATTCCTGCAGTTGCTACCGCTTTAATTAGGAAGGTCGCTATCTTCCTAGACTTCCTTGGATTCCTTTAATTTCCACAGAGGAAAACGGCTTCTGAATTTTATTGAACACAGTTGAATTTTTATTTTCAAAAATCAAAACAGAAACATTTCTTGGCATCTGTTATGAGCACTGGGTGTTATTTGCTCTTTAGAGATAAAGCTGTTTTTATACAGGGATATAGCTTGTGGGGAAAACAAAGAAGGGCCAAATATATTCGTACTGGGAAAGCTGCTCAACAGGGATATCACAGTCAGCAGAAAATATCTAGCCAACCTAATTCATCCCATGCTAGAATCCACTTAAGGCCAAGGAAATACAATAGATAATATATAGTTTCACAACACTGATCCAAAAGCTGCCTTTAACTCATTCATTCCTGGAACCTAACAACTTGTTTTCTGGAAAAACAGTACAACTCAAATGGGCAGAAGAGCTTCAGCATCTCCTGGCACTGGAGTGGAGACAGCAGTGGTAGGAAGTCATCTGTGTTTTGTGACTAAATGAAAGCTTGGCTATTCTTTGTCTTTGGAATCACTGACAAAAACACCCCAAACTAACACTGAAATACAAAACTGCAGCAGAAAAATGACTATATAGAACTTCTTATCAATTTTATATTAAAGATACTTGGGGCTTCAATTATATACATGCTATTAAGCATAAAATAGCATAAGTATTGCCCATGCGTTAACAGGTAGTCAGATTGATATATTTTAGTTACTTCAGGTTTATATTTGTTTATAAATCTCCATTTATAATTCTTTATGGAGCTAATCATGAAAACAAAATATAAACTATGAGAATAAGATATATCTTGCTTTTCTATTTCTATAGATTTTCTATCCTTTCATTTAAGTGTGGTATGGATTCTTAGGTACTAATAATTATTCTGTTGCAGAATGAATTAATGAACTACTGTCCACACAGCACCTGGAAATAATTTACTTTTTACCCATCACATCCTCCCACTATGATCTTTCAAATGAAGAGATACACAGACAGGCTTCCAAGCTACATCCAAAGCCAATACAGGAAGGATGTGTAGGTTAAAACTTATAGAGGGAGTTTCTACAATGGGGGGAAAGAAAAAAAAAAAAAAAAGAAAAAAGAAAAGGCCTGCATAAAATCTGCATTTCGACTTTGAACGCCATTCTTGTAGTTCATTCTTGGACACCACTCCAGTCAAAGTTGTTTGTAAGTATGAAAAAGAAGATGGAAAACACGAGGAGGTTATCCCTGTGCCATTTGGGGTAGCTCCAACTCTTAATATCTCTGCCTTTGATTTAACAAAGTGTTTCCTAACTCTAAGCCTACAAATAGTCAGCGCTGCACTCACTTCTTTTGAGGAGCAAAGATTGTTGGATGTTTGAATGAGTTGAATGCAAATATGATTAAGTTGCATTTACTCATATAACTGAATACAAAATCACCTTTCATGAATCCATGACATCTGGATTGGATTAAAATCGCAGACGCTTTGGAAGACGGCAACCAGTGCCACTTTTCACATATCATTTATTCAGGTACAGTTTCCATGATGTGTCTTGTAATTGCATGGAACTTCATATTTTCCATAAAGATGTATGCAAATGGAGCTCAAGACCTATTTAGAAGACTTAAAAGATTCATCGCTCTTGTAATGAATCTGAGTGAATTTCATTCAAGTATCGGTGACCTTATTAAAAGACCCAAACACTTCTGCTTTGCCATTTTCACTAAACATGTCTTGTTAACAGATATGCTTTAAAAGTAAATCAGCAGAGAGAGCTCATCCTTTGAACTATCACCATGAAGCAATTTACACAAGGAGAAGTGGCACTTGCAGAGTGCATTCGCAACAGTACATCTATACCCCAGAACAACCACCTGCAGGGGAGCATCCTGCCACCCAGATGGGTAAAGCAGGGGCTGGGTAAAGAGCATGCAAGCCTTAAGCATGCAAGCCAAGACACTTGCAAGCCTCAAGTGTCTTCCAAAACTTGGGGGCCCAGAGACCTGCCCGCCAGGCAGGCATTCCTCACGGCACTGCCACCTTCCCTCGGGATTGATGTCACTTCTCTTGCCATGCTGTCAATTTGCTCCTGTTTATTCTGCTCTCAGAGGGTACTCTGAATCATGGCTGCTCGCATATAATTTCCAGATGTTTTTCCTGATTTACGTGAGGCAGGTCTCCCAAGTGTAACAGCAGAAGAGGTTAGTGAGGCTGCAGATAAGAGCTGTGGGGTGGGAACGGTGGCTCACTCTTGGTGGTGGGCACCCGCGCAGCAAGGGTTGTCAGCAGAAAGAACAGAAAAGTACTCTTGCGTCTTTGACAATATGATTCATTATAGATTTCACAGACAGTAGCAATGATCTCATTTTATGATCTTCAGGCCTAATCCTGTCCCCACTAAAATTACAAAATAAACTTCAACTGAAGACAAAGCACAAAACACCTCTCTTCTATTCCCCAACTAAAGTTACTCCACGTATTTCTTTTTGAGAGCTATTTTATAAAGTCTCTGTTTATAAATTCTCTGGCTGACAAGACTTTTGCCACTGACTGCTATGGAACTAGTCACTATCTGTACATGATTTTAGTAAATACAAAACAAGGGGCTTTTTAACTAGAGGCCTCAAATAATTTCCATAACATCTTTCAGAGCAAAACATTAAAAAAAAAAAATCTCAACTACTCAACATAAGGAACTAAGTGTTTTAGGAAGCAGACTGACAGGAAAAAAAAGCAACACAAGCAGAACAAAACGAGATAGCTGAGAAGAGTTTCCATAAATTAATGTG
Organism: Rissa tridactyla; assembly: GCF_028500815.1. NCBI lineage: Eukaryota > Metazoa > Chordata > Aves > Charadriiformes > Laridae > Rissa > Rissa tridactyla. The sequence continues at coordinate 75,948,380 of NC_071469.1, read as the reverse complement.
CAATTTTTCAATTTATAGTAATTTCTGTAAGAAGTAAAAAACAAGAACAAAGCATTTGTAACAAGACGACTCAGTGGCCCACACATGGACACTCACTAAATGAGGACAGTGTAAGCTGACACTAGGAACAGAGGTTGCTTATCAGTAAAAATGGTAAATCGGTAAAAAATAAGTAAAAAAAAAACTTAACCAAAATACTATTTCCCACATTTTTGTTTCACAGGTAGTAAAAATATTTTTGTAGCTCTATAAAAAGTTTATTTTATTTTACTGCTTCCTTCTTTATTTTTTTATCAGAGAGAAACTAATCTCCCCCCCTTTTTTTTTAAAGTGGAAATTCACATTTTTTTTATTAAGAACCAAAATGGCAAATTAAAAAAAAAAAAAAAAAAGGCAAGAGGAATTGTTTCAAGAGTTAGGTGGAAGACCTGGCACTCATTCACAGTTTCAGCACAAGGAAGTGCCTTGTTGTATGTCCTATTTTTGAGGACAAAGAACGCCAATACGCATATGTAATAAAAGCAGATATTATCCATTACTATACTGACACAGATCAAGTTCACCACCACCTTGTAAGCGAGGAATAATAGACCAGACTATATAACTGGAGTTAAAGTTTAGGTGGAATAATTATAAAATCCCACCGTTTCTCCCAAACTCTTATGAACATAGACCTAACCAGGTCCTGAGCAACAGAGCAGGCCAGTCTGAAGGCTACTGAGCAGAGAGGAAGGAGAAATCTGTGACTGCTGCTTTTGCATGGAAATTCAGATTGCGTTTTGATCCAGAGCCCATCTCTGAGAAAGCATCCTTAAGCTTCGGTATGTGAGATTTTCAGCTGGCAGGACCAGACGTGCTTCTCCCTGCAATAGATGGCACAGCCCTGACCAGGGCTGTCAGGTTTTGGTTCACCTGCCTCCCCGGGCAGTGGTAGGGAAGGGACCTCCCATCGCTCACTGCGTGGCACAGCCCAGCTCAACGCCTGGGCAAGGCGGGGGAATCTGCAGTGAGGAATGCAAAAGGCTATGTTTGTAGACAATTTTCAAAGAGACTAGTAGAGATTTCATGGTAAAAGACTATAAACCCATATTTAGATACATATTTTCAGAGAATAGCTACTGATAAGAAGGGTTAATTTAGACAGATGCATGTGGTGATTTCACAAGCAAAGCACATGCTAAATTCACAGGAACTGAGCGCTGTGTCATGTTCAGTGCAAGCAAACATGGCTTTTTCATTTAAAAATTCTGCAAAGCTGGGCAGAGCCTAATTACAACCAACAAAGAATTTAAAAGTGAGAAAAGGGCAAGACATGAAGGAAAAAAAAACATTTTTAAAAGTAAAACTTTTGATAAGTTAAAAAATTTACAACTTATGAAACAAGTTCAGGGAAAGAAATCAAAGTCTTATGCTGCCATAAGTCATAGCGATTTGATTAAGGAACATCCCGAGGAAATGTCAGCAGGACAGCATACAGAGAGCAGAGCATTCTCTAGTAATGGGACACGAGAATATTAAATGCAATAGTCATGGTCTAATAAAAAGCTAAAGACAGACAAGAAATATCAAAAAAGAGAAACTGCTCTGGCAAAATGAATTCAGCCACATCATTCTGCAGATACATGCTGTGTGTTACTAATGAGGAACAAGACAGCATTGCATACACGTAACAAAAGAAGAGCCAGGAATACTACACATGAGGAAAAAAGGCCAGGATAACTTAACTAGAAACTTTTAAATGTTGCAATTCAGAAGTTTCCAGAAAAGCAAATCTTTCAAGTTAAATATTGTATCAATATTTACTTCTTTGTTATCATAAGAAATAAAGCTACAGCAGAAAATGATGACAGGTATCTATTTTTCCTCTCAGTGTTATCAAAAGACAGTAATTTAGCTGCAGGAATAAAAAGGGCCAGGATAAAAATCTGGAAAAATTATACTTCCCTGAAATAAAGAGGGGAAAATAACACTGCTTTTCTGACAGAGCAAAGGAAGAACAGCTTGTCCACCAAATTGCTTTTAGCGATATTGGAGAAGGAATGATCTGGGACTGTCTATAACACAGACTCTTTTACCTCTTTGGTTGTGATTAGTGCCAAAAATAGCACGAAAGAACCTGAAAAGGACTCTGTGAAGGTTAGACTCCCGAAAATAGATGGAAGAGCCTGAGCGGGCAAAATAACTGCCCAAAACTATGGACGATAAACAAAAAGAGAGAGAGTGAGCACGCTTAGAGAGATGGATTATGGAAGTTATTGTGTCTAATAAGGTAACAAGCCCCAGTGCTAACAAAAAAGTAGAAAAGTTGTGAAAGAGAAGAGGCTTGTGGAAAGTATTCCCTGTATGGCTGCCGGCCATTGTCCCACAGCAATCGTCAAGGAGCAGGAGTAGGCTTTCAAAGCAGGGTTAAAGTGGAAAAAGACAGCAAATAATTAAAAACATTAATAGTGACGAAATTTTGTGTGAAATGCCATAGATTAAAATGGGGTTCCTGTGGTTTGGCTCAGGATTGAACCGACAAAGGCATATGAGCAGAGGTACATGGAATTGGGAGCCTGAGTGGGCAGCCCACTGCGCAGGGACAGCACGCAGGCGTACCCATGAGGGAACGCATTCTGATGTCACACAAACTTGCCATAAGTCTGGAAAGCCTATAGATATGCTGTATGTAACGGTATTTAACAATTTGCAGAGGAGAAGAAAAAAAGCAACCAATTATGCACAAAGGAAGCTGCACTAACGCCTGGGGTAAGACACTGGCATCTCCAGAACAGGAATTTGTCTAATCGCCCTGAAGAGGAATGACATTTTGAATATGATGCTGGTTCAGATTTCTTGAGGTATTTAGGCAACGCTTCAACAAATCATTAGAATAGCTATAGATATGACAAGATACTACAGGGGTGTTTTACCACCCTGTGTACCCATCGCTGCATACTCCATTGACCAGTACTATCAATGCCACTGGTTTCCAATCCAGTACTTACTTATGCTGGTTTTCTATCTAGCAGACAATCTAGTATCACCATGCTGATAAGAGAGGCTTTTTAATTTCTTCTGCTAGTTACTTTGTTTAATTTTATATTTACTTTTATCTCACAGGGTTTTTTCTGCCTAGTAAGCTGTCCATAATAAGAAAGTTTAGAAAGAAGGCAAAGTCAACAATCATTTACTAACTAAGCTTTCCCTAGGTATCTTTTCATTCCAAGAACAGGGAAAGTGTGCTAAATTCAGATGTCACCATGTGGTCAGGGCTGACAAATGTTGACTATTTCTTAGAATAATACTCATATTGTAGCTGTCCTATGTGGTCCTGTGGGGCTTTGTTTGCTGGTATGTTAGCAAAACAGAGATCCAAACGTGAAACCTTTCTTTCCTCGATGTGGGTGTTCAGGAAGTTACATGCCTGTGAAATCCATAGGATATAATCGAAACAGTTTTGCAATCTAATGAGAGAGAACTCAAAATAGGGCCTTTGTGGTATTTGCACATTGAAAACAATTGGGAGTTTTGACTGAAAAATAGCCAAGGACCAAACCCCCAGAGCAATATTTTCCACTGCACAAAGTCTACACCAGTGCACGATCAGTCTCACTTAGCCCTCAAAAATAAAGCTTAAAAGGACACGAGTGATACGCAGGCCTTGGGCTGAGCCTCAACCCAAGAGAAATTTTCCCCCCAAAGCAGTATGTTGCTTTCATCATCACTGGCAAAGACACCGCTTACAAACACTATAAACTGCTTTCCTGCTCTGAGCCTGATGGCAAGCAGTCCCTCTCCTAACTTTAACTGAACAAATGTAACAATAAAACATTGTTTCTACCCATCTGGGCAATTATCACTAGACACTGGCAAGTAATAATAGTATGTCTGCAGAGTAGATGGTAGCTTTTCCAGAATGAAATTAAACTCGGTCCAGAACAGGAATTAGTTCTAACCGCACAATAAAATTTAGCTAGAAGTTGAAAAATGCAGTTCAATTGGGGAATAGTCTTCTTGCCTTAACTCTTGCTGTGTCATCTCTCCTGCCGCTCTGTCCCTGAGCCCTGCAGAGCCTTTGGTGCTCCACAGGGAGTTAAACAGGGTCCTTGCTCAGAGGCCTCTGAAAGCTCCTTATCTACAGATCTGAGCACCTTCTTTTGTTACACTGGTCTCTGTTTGTTTCTCTGTTAATCTCAGCAGAGTCTTGTATTCTTTTAGCTTTTTGCCCTTTCACGTGAGGGATTAACACTGTCGCTTACAGGCTTTATTTGAGACCGGGGTGTACCTCGGATAAGGCTGCTGCCCCTGTCACTATGGCATCTAGCTTTTGCGAGGCCTTCTTAAAGAATAAAACACCCCAAACCCAAGAAATTTTAATCTGCACTGACATTTTAGTGGCAATACAGAGGCAAATGACAGAATCTCTGCAGGATAGTGGGGACGGGCGCCTTACGCAAGTGAAAAGGTGTGGCAAAGGAACGGTGTAGGTGACTAGCAGACTAATGCTGTAGGCACTAGCAGGAAAGGATTCGTACTGTACATGACAGGAGGGAGCAGATGACATTGTAGGTGACGGTGGGACACAGTGCTGGGGAGGAGAGCTGCCTGACAGGGTGTAGCGGCACAGAGCATGAAAGCGGGCTGTTGGCAGCGCTGGGGCAGCAGAGGCAGATGCTGGAGGAGATGAAGGTGGCTGGGTATCAGCTCCCCCAGAACATCACAGGTTTCGGGCAACGGTATTACACAACCTGCTGTGCAACACGGGCTGGAACAGTCAGCAGAGTGTGACGCAAATGGTGAGCTTCTAAGAAAAAATAAACATCTTGTGACAAACGAAAAGGAGGTGAAAGGAAAAGGAAGGGGGATGCAATTACAATGCATGTACAAGCCTCTGCACAATTTCAAATGCTGTGAGTACAACGCAAAAATCATTGCGGGATCTGGATCCAAAACAGCAACAACAAGAATGTGTAACTAGTTTTACCATCGTACCATCTATGCCATAGCTACATCGAGAGGAACAGTACACCAAAAGAAGCGTTTGGTGTAGAATTTTCAACTTCTGTTTCACACTTATATCCTATTTAAAAGACAAGAAAGGCTGCTGTCAAATAAGCTTAGTCTTTCTCATGGAAGTTTATTTAATCTCCAGTTTTACCACAAGCCCTTCGCCACTCCATCTCAAAACACACTCTGTCAGTAAAGCAAAAATATTAATTTCTATTGGAGGACATGCAGTTACCTCAAATAAGCATGTTAGAAAAGCACAAATTACTTGGCAGGGGGCAGGGAGGGTTGCCAGCTTTTTAATCTTTGCGTTTTCATCTCTCTCTGATTATTAGGAAATTAGAAACAAACTGATCAGCTGAAATTTAAAGCTAAATGCTTTTAAGGGGGTTCCCTTGTCCATTTTTTCTTTACTACTTTTACAGCAGAATCTCAATCTATTTGTTATTTCAAGTGTTGGCCTATTTTCAGCAGTGATTATGATGGTACCACAATGTGCAACTTGACATCTCCTCCTCTCCTCTCATTCAAAGTCTCCCAGGGCCCAGCCATTTCACACAGGCTTGCTTTAGGCATTTATTAAATATGCACCTTCCAGTAGGGTTTAAAAACACCAACTAATCTCATCAGAGGCCAGAGACCTCCAGATATGTAAATCTACATCTGTTCCTCTTCAAAGGAAAGATTCTCCTGGATTACTCCAGGAGAAATGCATCCCACCCGGATATAGCCACTGAACCAGAGAAAAAGAACTCCCATGGCAAACGTGCCACCTCAAACTCACCAAGATCCAACGACAATGAAATTACACTTAATGTAATTCACTGTTAGCTTTAAGAAGCAATTAAGTAAAAGGCAGTACAGCACTTGCCGTAGGCTGTTGGTTCCAACAGGGGCCAGTGGAAAGAGGCATATAATGTTAAAATTGGTAACGTTAGTATTAACATAAGGATGAACTGTAGGTGGCTGCTTGACTACAGTGCTGTAAAATAGCAGAGTCCATTAACAAGCACCAACCCTCCTTTTCTTTTTTCTTTTTTAAAGTGTGCTGTAGATGTTTGCCAGTGAAGGCACACAGTAATATAATTAAATATTAGCTTTTAATAAAAAAAAAAAAAACCAACAGGATTCCCTCTCTCCCTCCCAAATACCCCACCAGTATCTTCACCCACCCATACTGAGAGGTAAGATCAAACAATTTTATGAAAAATATTTCAAAGCTATTAGAGAAAGACTGTAGTAGAGCAGCCTCTCACTCAGCATATACACTTCACAAGAAGGAACGAGCCCTTATTTAGCTTTTTACATCTCATTTTGTATAGTATCATTTTAAAGGTGAGCACAAAGAATTTTTCTCAGCACCAAGTCATGTTCTGTACACGTATGATGAGTAGAATTAGAGACGCTTCACACATACCTAAAATATAGTCTTAAAAGAAACAAATTTGTTAGCCAGAAATTATGGTGAAATCTAATCTATTTTTCATTCACTCATATCCCTATGGTTTTATTGACTAGAATTCAAAGTCAGAATTCGACTGTCACTAAAAATAATCTGAGTTTTCTATTGTCTCCTGTTTCCACAGTTTTCTTTGGAGTATCTTTGGTAAACTGCAGACTTTTGGGCTGAATCAGACAAATAAGTATCAGTCTGTCTCCTTCAGGAAAAAGGAATGGGATTGTACATATTAATGTTATCTAAAAATAGTTCTGAAACACAGCAGATAATTTTGTGATTAAATCATTTACTCAAGCTTAGCTACTTAAAATACATTTATATATATTTGACAGATTCTGAAAAATTTCTTGGCTAATGTCATGGTCTGTACACTATGAATTTCATATAACTAGAAGAGGCTGATGCAATGATTTTAATATGCCTAAGGTTTATAAAAGTACAACTTTATGATTAAAGGGTTTGAAGATTTTTATCTTATTTATTCATTGAAAAGGCAAAATGTAGCAACTACAAAGATGTTGGGGAGATATCGCTTGAGAAAGACAGAAAAGAGGTGAAAACTTGTTTTGAAAAGAGTGAAAGACATTTTAAATTACTTAAAATAAAAGTTCATGTCTAATGAAGCCATCGCATAAAAAGTGAAACTCCTATGCTCAATTAGGGCTTATATTTTTCTCACAGATAAGATCTGAGCAACCTCTTTAAAAGTCAACATTATGTGTCATAACAGCAGTTCTACCTCTCACATTGCAAACAAACTACACAAAAAGGAGGGAAAGATGAAACAAGGGATATGGGCAGTGTGAATGGAGCCTAAATCTTTTAATTAACACCCTCTGAAAAGCACACTCTTTTTCCACCAAACTAATAAAAAGTGTGAGTGTGGGGTCTTTGTTGTTGTTCAAGCCTTGCCTGCGCTCTAAGGAACTGAGAAAAGGCTAATCAGGGTTATTTAAAGCCACTTTCTACTTGCCAGGCTCCAATATCTCATTAATTCACTCTTAGTTGGCATCATTGTCTGATAGTGTTTGAAAATCACCAAAGAAACAAGGATTTCCCCTAATCCTGTCCATCAGAGGTAACTCTCTGGAAGACGGTACCACGCCATAGCGTGTAGGACATGGAACAGAAGCGTGCGCATGGGGAAATATCCTGTTTTCATTGCAAACGTTACCATTCTCTGTGTCTCAACACACACCTGACAAATCTAATGAGAACATGCCTGTTTAGGCCTGAACTTTACAAAACAAGAACAGATGTTATGATGGTAGTTTAAAGAAATTATCCTGAGTAACTAGCCTCTGCTTGAAGCTATTGCCTGGCTTCTTTAACCATATTGGTGAGAGCCTGACGCAGGCAAAATTAAATAGCTGTCCGTGTGTATATTTGACGTGAGAGGAAAGGAGATTTTGATCACAGTCATAAACTACAGCATTCAATTAAAGATGATGACTGCCATTCTAGGATATTTTTAATGGAACAACACTAACTCTGGTGACTGGAGAAAAACCTGGATTATACCAGGATGTGCGTCTTCAACTCTGCAACCATCTTTGCCATGTCCAGAGACAGCTGAACTGAGCTTTAGTTCCCTTTCCAAGAAGTTTCTCCTCTGTACAAGCCAGCCTTTATTCCGCACCCAAACTAAAAACAACATTTATATCCAAATGATATCGTAAAGCAACAGCATATACCTGAGTGCTGTCTCCTCGGTGGTTTCTGTCATTTGCCTTTCTACGACTAGGCCTTGCCACCCTTGGGGACTAGCTGGCATTCAAACCTAACTCTTCATATAGCTGTACCAGTAGCCTCAGCTTCCTTTTAATTACCATAAAGGGAACAAAATAAGATTTCCTTACAAGCCGAGTGCGGTGACACAGCCAAGAAGAACCCCAGCTGTCGGTCTACATACACACTTTCAAAACACAATGCTTTTAGCAAATGTTTCCACCTCATGATACTTATTTAGATTGTAATGTCTTTGCCATCTAATTTCTTATTTTTGATTAGGTACAAAGTGAAGTAAAGTTCAAAAGGATGATATAGAATTTCCATTATGGAGTTGTATCCCAGAATATCTGATTGTCATGGCCATATCTATCTTTTTCTGAATACTTATTAATGGATACTAAGCAGGAAAGATTCAGAGGTTTCATCATATAAACCACCTTCAAAGTCTTCTAAGGAAATGTATGTCTTCCATCCACAAATTACCCTTACAGTTTTCCAAAACCAAGATCTCTCTTCATTGTTGTATTTTCGGGATAAGCCAAAAATTCAGGAAGAGTAAGTATTCTACCTATACTGTAAATACAGGTGAGCCACGGTAGCAATAATATGAATTACCATAATACTCCCAGTATCCCAGTTCAGATGCTGTTAGCACTAGATTTATTACTAGCCTCAGATCTCTCAACAGCATTAATGGTATGTTCATTGTTTGTGGTTCATGGCAAACACCTATGAAACAGGGTAGTGTTCCTCCTGCAGTTCTTGTTTCCCGTCTCAGAATAAGAGCACTTGCCACTGACTTAAATTTCTCTTGTTTCTAAGTACATTTTATTCTGTGCTGCCCGCAGTAAAAGACTTCTAGAGTTAACGCTAGACAAAAATAAACAATTTCTTCAGTAGCAATTGATTGCAAACAAGCAGGGCAGTGGCATTTGTTAGTGCTGCTACCACAGTGCTCTGATGCTTTTTGACAGTCTTTGATATTTCCTCTATATCACAGACAACTGTCCCAAACTCAAAACTCTTCATTGAATTTTTCGCATTTCTAAATGCAGTTTCAATTTTAATCCATATCTTTAGAAAGAGCTTACTTTGTCTCATGCATTTTATATGTCCTTTACTATTATGGGGAAGGAAAATGTAAGTATTGATTCTGGACTAGGTAAGTTTACTGAATCACACAGACGTATGCTGAAACTGCAGCATAAAATGTATTCTAGAAAACAAAGAAAAATAAGTGGAAAATGATGGCAGCACAAATTGTTTATGAATCCCTATAGAACACAGTGTTGTATAAACCACAAGGGAGAGATGTCCTTACACCAAGCAGTATACAACCTAAATAATACAATTTTTCCCATGTCTGATAAAATCAACACACAAATGGGAAGAATATGCCACAAAATTTGTAATTAAGTTAATAGGCAAGCCATGCATACCTACAGTGTATTGGCCTGAAAATTCTGCCAAATAAGGTAGCGGCTTTAAACTTTAAATATCGGGAATATTTTGATAAATGTTAAGGTTCACGGCTTCATTAAAAGATCAGTTAGTATTTACAACATACCTGAGGAATGCAGACTGTAGAATAAGGTTTCGCACTTTGAAATCTGTACCATTTCCAAATCTCCAAGTTAGCTAACTCTGAAGATACTTCAAAAGTTAAAAAGATTAGCTTTTTGTGTATTTGTGACATAATAAAAATAGATACATCAATTCCCTATATAAAATGAGAATCCAGTCAGTAGACTAATGTAGATAAATGGAGGCTTTCAATTCTGGTGGACACTTCACCTTATTTTATATTACAATGCTACTTTATTGCCACTGCTGTGGTTGTGAAATGTCACTGATTCTTTGGCTAATTAAAAGATGGGCAGCAGATTGCCATTAATGAGATTTGGCTTCCACAAAATAAGGCTCTCTTGGTGTGTGGCTGCGTAAGTCAGCTAAGAGAATCAGACCTCCCCTTAGATGAAGGGCATCTGTACAGATCACATCGAAGTAAATCTAAGAGTAATCCGCTGTATAAAGGAATGAGCTTTTTGCAATTGTATTTCTGAGTGTATGCAGGGGTCCTCTTTAGGGTTTTGCAGCCACAAAGATATCACTCACTTGAGCTGGGACCTTGGAAGAAATACATAGCCATGAGGGAAAAAAAAAAACAAAAAAAAAGAAAAAAAAAAAAACATATTTAGCTTTCAGGTCTGCTTCCAAGTATACAACTACACAAGAAAGGCCAAACCTAACTGATGCTACTCTTCTCCGTGCTCGAGCTGTACAACAATGCTGGGAGGAAAAAAAAGATACTAACATTAAAAATTGCCACGAAAGAACTTCTCTTAAGACTTTTATCCCCAGTAAGACCTTTACTCTTCTGACCTTTTTCAAGATCAAAAAAGATCAAGAGGGTGAAAGAGCTTGATCTCTTGTCTGGTAATGACCATATTTTACCAAGTTACTGAGCCCATTAAAAAAAAGTAAAAAAATAATATTCATCTCTTTTAATGATTGATACCTAGAAAAACAAAACCATACAGGTTCAGACCAAAGTCTGCTGGCTTCAGTGAAGCTACACCTGGCCCACTGCAGCTTGACAAAGGGGCTGTAACGTCTTTTCCTTCTGGAAATGCACTAACGGTGAAGCCTTCCAGAGGGGAAGCCCCAACTCTGTGCCCCCGAGAGCAGCCAGGATGACCCAATCCACTGGTGACTCCTTCTGCATGCCAGGACAGGGATTTAACCTTGTGGGTTCCTCACCCTCTGGCTGTGACCCAAAACCTGCATTCACAGAGGAGCCTACCTAAGAAAGGGCTCCCAGAGTTGCTCTATAAGATGCAAAGATTTCCATACCGAAGCTGAAGAAACTCCAGTTGAAGTTGCACAGAGGTCTGTTGGAGGGCACATGCTCGGACAAGTCACCTCTTGAATATATAAAGGTGGTATTAATCTCTGGAAAATATTTTTTTCCTAGTCAAGCTACAGCTGGGATGAATTCAGCTCAAGATCCTTGGAGTTATTTTCTGTTCTCAAAGCTTTAAGTAACTCTCAGCAAGACAAACATACACATAGGATATCAATCCACATGCATCAGGATGTAGGCCAGTAACTGTCTCCATGGGGTTAGAAAAATTTCCTGCATCATCTTGTAATTACTTCATTTTCCATTAAGTGGGATAAACACTTGCTGGATCATCAGATAGCAGCCACTGTTTGAAACAGGACATCTGCCTACACAGACCATTGGTTGGGCTGACCCCAGATAACTCTTATTTTCCTAATCTCAGCAATATATAATTTTATATATACATATATAATTCCTTATACACAAGATATTTATGTCATATAGATCTACATATAAAATATACATGATATACACATATAAAATTCAAATACGACCTTAGCACTCATAAATACAGACCGCGATCCCAAACCTTCCCAGCACCTTTTCAACCTGCCTTTGTGCAGTTGTGTTTGACAACAGTCTGAGCTGCAATTTGAGGGACTAGGAAGTTCGAAGTCACATCATAGCTTCAGTCTCCCCTCTCTTTCTCCTACTTGTTTGAATTGTTTCTGCTTTTGGTTTTCTTAGGGAGTGTGTGTTTTCAGCAGTTAGCTCAGGGGACCGAGTCAGATTCTGTTCCCAAATCTGTACATAAGATACTAAAAACAACTTTGTCTTGCTTTCCTCATACATAAAATAAGAAGTTAAGGCATTGGGTTGAGAAATAATGGATCTTTTGAAGTACTGCGATGTCGATCAGTTCCATTTCTGCCATATTTTAAATAAACAGTAAACTATAGAAACTAAATATATTCAGAGAAGTATTTTAATTAAAGACACTTTGGTGTCCAGATTCAAGATACTGAAATTCCTAGGAGACTGCTGATTTGATATACAGCATACGTATATGACAGACGGAAGGATCAATAAATACATGCTTTTTTCCTGCTGTATAACCCTTTTGTTTCCTCTCCCCCAGTGCACTTCCAGAACTTTCCTCCACCAGAATAGCTCATCTCCAAGTGAGACCAACACAAAAAGTGAAGCTTTATCTTGCCTGCATTTACAACTCGTCCATCATTGGTTAATATTTCCAAGTTTTAAATTAAAAGTGCAAAAGGAAATACTGGCCGCAAAGGATCTGGTTTTAATTTGAGAAATCTTCCAATTAATAGGAAAGCTTAATTAAAACATCAGTTAAAAGTCCATAATATTAACTTAATGGTTAAAATCTACAGAAGTGCGTGATTAGATTTTTTTTTTTATGTGTAAAATTAACATTAGTGACTTTTAACAAATGTCTTAAGCAGTCATTGTTTTTCAGAGACTGGTTGCAAAATTAAAGCCAGGCAGTAATTACGACAACTTTAGAAGTGGTGGACAGCTCAGCCTTGTTGGAAACACACCAAATATTATCCAAAATAAATTCATGTATTTGCACAAATCTTTGATATATATCAAAAATTCCTTTATTTCCCCACAAATATCTAACCTTTGGCCACTCTTTAGTGAAGCTGCATTTTCTACCGTGTACTCTTGGAGAACAAAGTACAACAGCAACTGGCAAAGTTTTTGAAAATACTACTGGGGGGAGGCTCAAGGAGCCAAAATCATTATTTTTGTATGGAGTGTTTCATACCAAACACAAACACTGGGGGGTCTTGACTGAACTCCTTTGCCCTCCTGCCGTTTATGCCTATGATATTGGGCAATTACACAGCTTTGGCTGAAACAGTACACTGGATAGGAAATTTCTCACTTATTGGGGGGTTTGGACTGCACTTGTCAACAAAAATGAGACCATTTAGTAATCCTAATGAATTTAAGGGGCAAATCATCTTGCATCTCTCCTAAGATCTAGCCTTTTTCTGGTTTTTTCCTTCATTTAAATAGGATACGCTTTGCTCTATGCAGTTTGAAATTTAAAGGAAACACAAGTCCCAAATTAATGTAAAACTACACCACAAATAAGTGTTCTATGGCTGAATAAGTCTGCGGGAGTTGCAATTAATGAGACTTGGCAGTGGCTTTTGCCAGCATGCTTATGCTACTGCAGAAACGCACACACACACAGGCACAACACAGAGCCTTACACATTGCAAGAGAACTATAAAGGACAGGTTCCATTAATCAAACTACTTTTCTTTTACCTAATACTTATTCCAAATACATTTGCATATTAGAAGGATTCCCGATGATGAAAGTGCTTTGTGTAATCTTCTTTAAGACATCTTTTAGGAAAAGTTTGGGGTTAACCCTTTTTCCTCTTTGGTTTTCACTTTTAGAGGAGAGCTCCTCAAGTGAAATTTCATGATTTCTCAAAAGATTTTGGTATCATTTCCACTCTACACTATAGCCTTTGTTCTAATACACACATATATGTATCATGTAACAGTAATATATACGTAGCTATATAACTCTATATACTTAGCTCTTTTCCTGCATTCCCACTATCATTAAGACAGCAACAGATTTCTAAGCCACCTTGCCTTTAGCATGGAAGCTATTTTAGCTCCCAAATCAGAAGATTAGGAACCACTGAAACCCTCGCACTGCAGTTCCTCCACTCCACCTCTTTATTAGGACATGCTTTATGTGTCAGCAAAGAAAACACTGGGCGCTCCACAGGTGGTTTTTGCCATAGGGCTAAATCAAATCCCGCTCTTTTCAAGGCCAATACTCTCGATTCCACTAGGAGTGGTACTGAACTCCAACATTTGCATTGCCCTCCCTGACTGAGCTCAGATACCACCAAAAAGCTCCTCCAGGTCTGTGATAGATCCTCATTTAACATCATTTACTTGGTTTAGCTGGATGGCAAAGGATCTCAAGTCGCAAGTGGCGGTGAGGAAGACTTTCATATAATACTTTCTGCTAAGAGAAGTCACCTGAGGCAAAGAGGGTTTGTGTCCTCTACTAACTGTTCTCCAGGCATGCTGTCCAGTGCGAGCAGCTACAGGGAGGATTCCCACCAGTAACTACCTGGTTGTGGCCCACTCCAGGCTGCCTCTGTCACCCCGCACCTAAGGGGTTACAGAGACTCCCATAAACTCTAAGACCCTGCTGCTTTCCTTCGTGCCCAGCAGCTGCGGGGCAAGTGAGCGACCATCTTCCCACAGAGGCGTGCATCCCATTTCACCCCTCTCCTGGTTTCCCCAAACACACCCTCCCACAGAGCATCCAAATTACAGACAAACTTGGGTTTTGGAGGTTGTCTGCTCCTATTTCCCTCCACTGTTCTGCAGCTACCAGAGGCAGCAAACTTTCCGCCTTGGGGCAGGCAGTGCCTGAATGGCCTGCGAGAGGGGGAATGGTCACCAAGGCCATGGAGGCTGCCATCACCTTTGCCTCCTATGGAGCTGATTAATTAGCATAACAGCAGTGTCAGGCACTTTCTGCCAAGCCACAGTTAGGCAACACACTGACAAACATCCCAGAACCAAACGTGTACTTTTCAAAAACACAAATTAAAAATGCAGATTAGCTTAGCATATCAGCAGTGGTATAATTGCTGTTTTAGGAGAAGGGCCAGCAAGAGCACAGATAACTTACCTGTTTTTTCATTGTTCTCTTTTAATAAGACTCAAATTTGTAAATAAAATACTCCCTAAAAACACACATTGAAATAAATCTCACTTTGTTAGTAGGTCTGAGCACTGGCTTTGTGCCCTATGGAAGGAACAGTTACTAGTCTACAAGCAAGATGTTTTAACACCTACACATACACACTTCAAAGGCAACTACTGCTATAATTTCCAAATATCTCTTCAGAAAAAAACACAAGGTCCTTTGCAGCTATAACATTTATTGATCATTTTTCTTCAAGTGTTAGAAACAATACTTTTCCTTCGTACTTTCCTTTTTCTTAGTTATGCAACGGTAAGGTGAAGGAAGAGCTGTATCAGCTTATAAAACAGCATTATTCCTCTAAACAGGTAAGTCATTTTGCCCATGTAATGGCACAAGTCTTGTATGAAGAACTTCAGCAGTGTTAAACTATCAATAAGCACAGGTTCTGTTGGTTTAAAGTATCATACAGGAAAAGCAAGTTATCTCTTCCATGACTGTAAACCAGACTAGCATCACTCCAACTTTATAAAGTTAATACAAAGATAAACTGGAGATCACTAACTTTTTTTGTGGCAGGTTTGATTGTTTGAAGTATGCCTCTTTTCTTGTTTTGCTGATTACATGTGCAGTAGATATTCAAAACTATTTTAGAGATGGCTCAAAAACCCTTTAATCCCTTTCCCACCTCAAATAGTTAACTTCCTGTTATGAAATCTTACTGGAGTAACCAGTAGCTAGGACAAGCAGAAATGCCACAGAAGACACATCCAGCATGCACTCAGCACTGGAGAATTCAGAGGCCAGTACGGTCTATGTATTGTCCACCAGACCCAGTCCTCTTGAATTTGGTGCCGAACCAGTTGTAATGAAAAAAAGGACAGCCATTTATTGTTTCATCCTTTTTGCTATCCAAAATAAAGTTTTCAGGTTTATAAATGCAACAAAATACACCAAACTATTCCATTCTCCCATGTTTTATGTAGCTCCATGTGATTTCATGCAGAGTATGCAAGTAGAGCAAATATTTGCAGTATTCAACTCACCATCTACAAACAGTTTGTAAGTATTTTGCCTTTTAAAAACCATGGATCTGTTGATACTTTTCTATTGCTCTGCCAAATTATTATTTTTTTAATCAATGGGAACATGCAGAATAAAATCCCAATACAGTTACATGCCAGTCTGAATGGCAGTGAAAGGTCTACAGCTAATGGACATCAAGACCCCCAGAATTACTGCAGCCTGGCACCCCGGCCTTCAGGAGATCGGACACTTCATGGAGGCTTCAGTATGTTTACCTTCTCTGCTTTTGCATAATATTTTACCTAGAAAGTAGGCAAGATGGCAGAGAAAAGCAGCCACATAGGTACGTGACACTCCTCAAGCCAAGCATGGGGGAACTTACGGGGTTTTATCTATTCAACACCACGAGATCACAGACAGCAGCTGCAAGTGAGAACAGAACCTGATCTGAAGTCCCAGCACTGAGTTAAGATAAAAAGAAACTCGGGTAAAAACAGTGATTGGCTTTTAAATTATTTTACATGTCAACAAATTTTGCTATGCTAGAACTATACTGAAACCGAATTCAAAAGGAGGAAAAACAGAGATCTTAATCCATGTAACCGAGTTAGGACAGTCAGGATGCTCCACCCAACAACAAACTATAGCTTTTAGCTCTGAGGAAGCTGTTCTAATCGATGGCTGATAGGGAAGCGTTAGGAAAAGATATTCTGTTACTGCACTATTTCAACTTGTGACATCCAGTTAAACCATCTAAATGTTGCCAGCGGAAAAGATGCACCATATATATATTAAAAAAAAAATGATTTGCTGAAATTTTAGAGTATCCTAAAATGTCCAGAACATTAATAATCTTGCTTTTAAGGACTGAATCACTTAGTCTTCATGTGTTTCTCCTTTGTCCCAGAACAGGGTCCCCTCTGTTTGCCAAGGTAGAGTGCCTTACTACTAGCACTCGAGAGGAAAGAAAAAGATTGAGTAGCTCCTGCTGAGGGCCTCCCCCCCCTTCCCTGCACTCACAGAACTCCTGCTCAAATGCACGCAGCTCCTAGGGGGGAAAAAACACACGCTAAACACTTTACGAAGCAGTGAGAAATCCAATCGTTTATAATGGACCACAAATAATGCCTAATATAACTTCACTGATTTCTGTGTAATTAAACCTAGGTGGCTTTTGGCACGACCTGTCTAGCAGCGCAGAGGGGGCTTTCATTTCGAGATCCTAATTTTGCACACAACAGGGTAATTCATGGAGCACAAGGAATAGCAGCTGCAGCGAGAAGGGGTTCTCCACGAGGACAGGACTGGGATGAGGGATCAAACGGAAGCTAAAGAATGCCTTGTTTTTACTGGTGCATTAAAAAATAAATAAATCAGGCAGCATATAGCTTACAACCATGTAGCACTGCTGCCTACCTTAAAGTCTTGGCAGTGTGCTTTAAGAGTATTCATGTTATCACCTGATCTTCCCTACTTACCATAATAATTAATGTACAAGCAGTGCTCAGAGGGACCAGCTCCAAGGCCACAGAGGGGAAGAAGAAAGAGCACATTTCAAGAGGATTCCTTTTTTCAAATAAATAAAGAGGTACTTGGAAACCATATCAAATATCTAAAGCTGAATTTAATAACCACTTTTTACAGAGCTTTTTTGTTTTCCGTTGAATTATGCAATATTATCTGAAAAAGTAGCATCTATAATTAACTGACAACAGGATTGGAATTTAGTAGGAAGGAACGGTGATAAAAAGCACATTCTTTATCCCCCATAATTAGTGAATTTGTACTTAAATTGAAGCTTGGGGGGGAGAGGGGAAATACAACAGCAAAAAATTCCCAATCCAACTTCTAAATATGTACAACACTTGTGTTTTTTCTTTCCTGTTAGTCTAAACTACTGTGCACATGGGAGGTTTCACTTGCATCCACAAAAGCCAGCTTTTATGAAGCAGAAATAATTTAGTATAATAATGCTAAATGTTTTTTGCTTTGTCCCATTGTCTGCAGTGACATTGTCCTAAACTGACTCCATCGCTGTGACCTTGGGTAGGCAGCGTGCATCTCTGCAGGGACCCAGCTCGGCTCTGCCCTTCCTCCTCCTCACAGCAAGCATCATCCTCGCCTTTTCTTGCCCAGCGAGCCCCAGGGGGTACGGCAGCCCCAGCTCCGAGAGCACTGCTGCAACTGCGACCCACCTTTTTACTGGCACGCGATACTGCGATAGGCACTAATGGGTTCCCTACCATCGGAGAGGAATTCCTCACGAGAGGACATCATCCCATAATGCCCCACAGAAGAACACCTCTTTCATAACGAGTAATCTGGCCCTGCTGAGCCCTTTCCTTCCTGAAGTTCTGCTTTTATAAGAAAGCATCCTCTTTGAAGATCAGAAAGTCAGAATTAATTATATTGTTTAAGGGAATCACCTCTTACTGAATCATGCAAAATTCTTTAATGTAGACTAGATTCAAGAGAAAAAGTACAGACACACATATTTTAATCCAGAGGAAACTGTATGAAGTGGTTAACACTTTACTAAACATTTTTGTGAAGTTGTAGCAAAGGTTTCAGTCCTCCCGTTCCTACAGCTTTGTCAATCTCTTCTTTCTCCCTCCTTACCTCTACAGAAGGGGCCAACATACAGCTGCCCCTTCAAATTACTTGGTGCTTCTCTATAAGCATAAAGGGCTACAGATCACTTACACAAACTTTTCTAGTGATTAGCAGTACAGGTTGCCATAAAAAGCAGACAGCTTCTGGTACAGTGAGCTAATTATATGGTTACCACAAAACAACGGAAACAGAAAGTAATTACGCTGTTGTAGGCATTACTGCTAACATGCTATCTCTTATCTTGGTAACATTGCAGGTAATTAGCTTATATCACTACACTGCTATTTTACTATGTGCACAGTTTTGCACCTCAAAAAAGGTAGAAAAGTTCCATGATTAATAACTACTCCAGAAAGTTTATAAAAGACCCAACTGCTCGAGAGACAAAGGACCACAGAAGCTTCAGCTGGCCAAGAGATCAAGTACTAGCAACAAATGCACTCTGTGATGGAAAACCTGATTAAAATTTCTCAAAGAAATCATTATGGGTGAGAAACTAATTGAAAGACCTCCCTCCTGCCAGAGCTTTGCTAGAAAGAGAAGACTTCAAAGGCATAGAGGGAGAGCTAATGTTTTCACACTTAAAACTGAAAAAAGGCAATCCTCATGTTTGTGTTTGTTCAGTACACACTTCTCAAATGTTGCCCCCTCACGCTCTAAATCTGCTGGGTTGAAGATCTAAACCTTGAATATACAATGCACTTTAGCTAGGGTGTATGGTGCTATTCTTCCATGCTGTGTGCCTGTCTATTCATGCGCTTTTATTCTTTATTCTTCAGACTGATATATAGTAAACAATATGGTTAGCCACTTAAAATTCTCTAGGTTATTAAAATGTGAGTAGCGTTTTTTTTTCCCTCTCTCCTGGATTTCATCTGGAACCACTACCTAATTAATATCCAGAACCCAGCAGGAATCTGAATAATAATAATAAAAAAAAACTTTTGTTGTTCCTTGAATAAATCTGTGTAATTTAAACCATAATCATGGGGATTTCATCAAAAGTAACTCAGTTCTTCCAAATCCCACATCATCATTACAAACAACTTTGTAGTGCAATTTCCAAGGCAAGATATCTCTTCACTTTCATATTTTAAAGGAAACATTTCTAATGATGGCAAGGATGTATTTTATATGTAAAAAGCTAGGATCTCGATGGTTAGAACACAATGTACTTCCCCGTATCTTCTACCAACGCATACACCGTACTGTAAAGGATCAGTTCATACAAATCCTTCCTTCTCTCAAAGACACATTGTCTTATCAGTCAAGAGCTAAGGTGCAGTTGGAGTATAATGCAAGTCCATTTCTCACAAGCTTAGAGCTTAAGCACTTTGTTATTGGTTATTAGGGCTGGACTCCTAGAGATAAACCTACAACTACTGTACACCAGTGAAGGGCAAATAAGCAAAATCCCTGACAGAAGTCTGTTGTAAAATGATGAATAAGCCTCCTAAATTGCCATAAGGCGCTAGTCACAATGGAATTGTATTTGTCAGACATGCATTGTAACCCTAAGGTTATCATAGTGGGCCAGCAGATACAGGGGGAGTGCTTAACACTATCACCCCCTAATCATATCTCCTACAGGCTAAAAACTCTGCAGGGAGCATTACCACTTAAAGACGTGGTAGTGTTTCTATGGACTGAATGTAGACAGCATTTGGTAGAAAGAAAAAACCTATAGAAAAGACTGACAGCTAGATTCACACAGGCTGCTCACAAGTACACCCTAAATTGAGATATAAAAAAAATCCTTGCAAATCATATCCCCAAGGCTGGGGTTCTAAATAATAATGTAGATTACTACTTTATTAGTTTTTAAAAAGCTTATGAAAAATTATCTTTTGCCTGTGGGAAGACATTTTATCTGAAATTATAGCAACTCCAACAGTTTTAAGATATCAAATTTAGAAACTAAGCAGCTGTAGGAAATAGATGATATTATACCCTACCCTTGCAAATTAAATTCTCAAGTTCTAGTTCCCCTATAAGTTATTTCATTGTACTTATCTTAAGCTTGACTAACACTGATGTACAATGGAAGCCATGACAAGCTAATATTATAAATCCTATATATTATTAGATGTGGCCAAAAACATGACAAAATATTTTTCTCCATTGAAAAATACTAACTCTTGAGGAAATGTTTGCCCCCATAACCTTCTGACTGGAAATGACGCCCAATTATCAGACACGTACAAGTGAGTGAAAACAGTTCCAAAATAGTCCTTAGCCTAGTGATTAGGACACTCCTGCAAGAAATATGGGCATCTTCGCATGATTCAGAGGAAGGAACCAAACCCGGGTTTCCCTGTAGCCCAGATGGCTGTTCTGGTCACTAGGCCATATCGTCATTCTTGCTCACTCGCTCTATTCCCCCCACCCCCCCATAGCCCGTTGAACATTCAATTATTTATACCAAGTGGAACAACTCCAACAGGAGAGATTGAGATGCACTGCGTGCACCTGATCTTTCATTCATATTTTGCATCATAATAAAAATTTCAAAAGCTTGACTTTTTTAGGACAAAGGATCGTTTTCTGTTCAGTCATATACATTATGTGACAAAAGAGAAAAGGAAATGGTCACAGCATTTGTAACAGTGCATTTTCAGCTCTTTCATAGTTGTTTGCAACTATGCATTTACAAATACATGGAAAGAAGAAAAATTAAAATTAAGCACCTCCTATCACTCTAATGCACATAAAAAAAAAAGCAGTTCTCATTCCCATTTCAAGAATTATCAGTCCAAAAATATTATTCTACTTTTTAAACATTAGGCATAGTTTTAACCATAGCAGAAACAGCAAAACACAAGCACGTTCAATGAAATATACTTAAAAGAATCCACAAATAGAAGGGGGAGAACTGCTGCATTAGTGCAGTTTTAAAGCCCAGTTATACACGACAATAAACAGCAAAAAGGTAGAGCTACGCATTACAATTCTGTAGTCTTTGTGATGATTTAGAAAGCCTTTTGTATTCATTCATGCTTAGGCAAAAGAGAATTTTAAATATCAACAGCTCTGCAGTCATACGGCAGCACAGCATAAACGTTGGTTTTGCTGAACATATGAAGACATAATTAAAAGCCCGATTTCTGGGTGTTCTTTAAATGCTGTCTTTAGTCTACCTTATGGTCAGTCATATGGATCTCTAGTGCTTTATACCATTTATATATGCCCTTTGGACTTCTTGCCTATCATGTAAAAACAAAACCAACTTCCTTCATCCAAAATATGGAACAAGCAACCAATTACCTCAAACTTTGTTCAAAGAGGAGAAACTGAATTGCAGTATTTGTGTGATTAAAATAACAGAGAAAAATTGATGTGGTCTTACTAACACAACATTGAACAACAAATCTGGATGCAGGTATAAATAAGTTTCCTGGACTCAGCAAGGAGAATATATTCTCCTATTAGCCATGAAGGGTGAGAAAGACAGAGCTCCCTTTTTCCTGATAGGTATTCTCTTCTCTTATCTCATGTCCCACTGGCTCCACTGCAATTTAATATGACGAAGATTTACACCTCTGGAGTCTGCCGCAATGCTTTTCAGGAAAGTGAGCCCACCTTTTGGCTTTTCACGCCAAGAACTCAATTTCATTGATTGCTTGATTTATGGTACAAAACCACTTACTGCAATTTACACAGTCGCTGTTCTCACTCTTCCTTGCTCTAGGAAAACCATTGTTTAAGTAACGGTGACAGTGTTTTTTTACCATGAAAATTAGTATATCGCTGTTGCCCATTTAAAAGCAAAGACTAAGGCTATCAAGAGGAGTAAAAGGATAAAAGAAAGAATTTTAGAATGTATAATCAAGAAAAACTCCTACCAACGCACACTTGTGAGTGTCCAACCAGAGTTTTCTACATTTAATTTCTAGGCTAACATGTCGCAAACCCACATGTATGCAGACAGATATTTAATGCGATGTGCAACGTGAACCCCACCAAAGCAGTACTTCTAGACTACTGTTTGAAATATTCTTTTTCCCTTTTTTAGTGAAAGAACCAATAAAAGTTCTCACACAAGCTGAACCTCCCTCTTTTTTTTTTTTAGGCTGCATTTGACAAGCAGCCAGGTTAAGCAGCTAAAGTCCTTGCTCAAGTGGCAGGCAAGTAGATAAAAGCTCCCTGTTTAGAAAAGCTGGGAAAGATTTTACAAGGTGCTGCAAGTTGTTGGCATTGCAGTTCCATTCTAGAGGGGCTAAGGACGGGATTACAAAAGGTGGGATATAGATTGGTGGGGAAAGGGTTAGGAAAGAACCACACTTTCCTGTGTGACGAAAAATACAAGAATCCATGACACATCTGTTCATGGCTGAGGTATATGCATCCTGACGCATACAACTTATACCAGAGTAGCTTTATCTGCATTGCAGACACATGAATAGGGACAATTAAAGTATCCTTTGAGGCTCTAACCTCTGAGACCAGTAACGGTAGATTGTATTTTCTTTTCTGTTCAACCCTGAATTTACAAAATCCTTCCTCCCAAGTTCTCCGGTCCTTCTACCAGCATTTAGCCCCAATGCACACACAAGTCACCCAGCCTCTCTGAATACCCACAGCAGGTCAACTTCTGCAGGAAAACATGTCAAAGAACTACCACTGACATCACTGACAGCTGCCTATAATATGTTATAATGGATGATGACAATGCCATTTTATGCAGGGCATCAGCTTTCCCACACTTAGAGAGCACTGCTGAGGAGTTATTTGAGCCTTCCTCACCACAGGACACACATCCTTCACCTTCGGTGGTGATGCAACTTTCACACCCCAGCACAGGGATGGAAGGCTGGCAAACACACAGTCCAGCAACTGACCCCAAACTTCAACACTGGCAACAGCAACACTAAAGCATTTCAAACACAAATGGAGAATAATTTATTTTATAGGTAAGGAGCAGTAGATGGCACTCTCCGCTCTGCCTTAGCATTGAGCAGGATCTCAGCAGGGGGCACTCTGTAATTAGAGGTAACTTTTGGTGCAGATCTAAACCCAAATGCCAGCCACTTACAGCCATAACCGGTCTTGCAATGTTTTTCCACAAAGAAAAATACTTATCTCAACACTGTAATCATGTACAGCATCATAGCCATACTTTCCACTGATTGCTCATGTGCTAGGTTCAAGTCTTTCTGCACAGAGTTATTGGAGAATAACTGCTCCATCCCCCAGAGGAGGTTGTACTTGAGGGACCAGTGACCTCTGCAAAACGACCAGCTCTGCTGGTCTCTGTAAAGCAAGCTGTGGGTGGCCACCTACAGAGAAGGATCATTTTTCCATATCAGAACTGGATGTTAACTGAAGAAGATCAAAAGTAGAAGGAAGTGCAAGAAAAAACAATAGGAAATTGGTTGGCTAGGAAGGCTGGAACAAGCATTACCTCAACAAAACTAAATAGAGAGACAGACTGACCAATTTGCGGTATCTCTGTTTATTTTGTCTTGTGACGTGAAAGCAGACAACAGAAAAGTGATGCATGCTTACTCAACAGATCTGCTTCCTAGGGCTGAGCCTGTATGTTCAGTCCCTACCAAAGCCAAAGGAAGTTCTTCTTCATATTTTTATTTAGGGATTACATTCAATCATTTTTGCTACAGAAAAATTATTTTCACTATAAGGTACTATACCACACTAAAAGGATTTTATGTACCTTTGTGAATTTTGCATGTATATACACACAAAAACTTCTCATCAAACAACAGCCTTGATTCACACTGAAAAAACCAATGCCACCTGACTTGCACAGGAGCAGTCCAAAACTACAATTCTTGGCCTATTCTCCCACATTTTGCTTGATCTCCACCTAGAAAACTGCTACAGTTCAAATCCCACACTTCTCAGACCTTGCTAGCTTCCACCAGCATTCATTCAAATGCATAACATGCCTAGAAGGCTGATAGATGTCAGCAGTCTGAGACAGGGAAACAGCAGTGCAGGGGAGAGATTGAGTAACAAGGGCTGAGCAGGTCAGGTGTTTCCATTCATCTCAGTTGTGGCATAAACTCACATGTGGTCTCCTGGGTAGCCTGGTTTGAGGGCTTTATAAATCATAATGATAGTTGCTCAGAAATTTTCCTGTGAAACACATTTTTGGAAGAAAATGCCAATTTATCACTACTAAAACATTCTGAGGGTATGTACATTAATTTTCAAAAAATGGTGAAGGAACCTCAGCTGACCAACAGATTTTCAGTCTCAGTTGCCCACTACCTTGCCTGCTCGCAACCGACATTTACATGTGATTGCTTGCTCCTCCTGATGGCAGTCCTGGTCCTGAGCCATCAAGGCTTGGACTCAAGGTCTGCCGGCACCCATCAGCTGCACATGCCGCTGTGTAGTTCATAACACTACCCAGTTCCCCCTTACCTGCACTAGCAGGGTCTTGTACAGCTCAGAGAGCCTTACGAAGACTCAGCAAACAAACAAAGCTAAAACAGAACATCAACCATTGGAAGAAAATTAAATCTGCGGAAAATGCAGGGTCATGTTCCCACAGATCTCCTGGGTGGTGGGGAAGCATCTCATATATTGATGAACAAGAAGAGGTGTGCCAAATCACCCAAGTATTGCTTTTAGGAAGATTAGCTTCATCAAATAGTCACAAGGAAAAAATAAGTCTCATGTTGGACAGTAGCACAAAGTTCAGTTTTTCTAGTACTCACCAGAAAAGTGGCTAGGACAGTTTTCCAAGTGTTTTTTTTCTTTCATTTCCTCTCAAATAAAAATAAAGAATAAAATAATAAAAAAAAGAGTAACAGTATGAATACCTGAGTGGGGAATGATTTCTGTGACTTTACCATACTGAAAAATAATATTTCAAACCCATCAAAATGCCACAATCAAATCTTTGGCTGCACCGTTAGAAAAGAAAAAAGACCAAAACCAACCCAACACAAACACTTTCAAATGCCAAGTACAGCACAGAAGTCATGATCAGAACTGACTGTGTCTCTGACAAGCCCACTCAGTGACAAAAGGTTTCAGATATGACTCTGTTACCCCATGCTGCCAAGTGAGTTTTGAGAATGAAATCTGCTAATGCGAAGATGGCAAGGGGAACTGCTGAACTCTTCAGTGTACCTCACAGCGATCTGGGGGAATCCTTAGAGGAAAAGAAAAGGCAGCAAGTGCAAAACTGTTGAATAAAATGTTCTAAAGAGACCAAAACAAACACTATGAGGACAAAATAAAGTGAGATGTCTTTATATAAAGGTTTGATTACTAAATGAGTGCGTTGGAGAAAACCAGTCTTCTCCGTCCGTTATTGGTCTTCTTTTGCAAAAGCAAAGCCAGAGCTATTGTTACGCTGTCAAGCTGGATCTATTTATATAGTGGCCAAAAGCTCTTCTCTGTACTAGCGTCCTTTCACCCGCTCAAAATAAATCTACCTCCTCACAAGGAGGTAGATTAGTTACTATTATGATAGCTCTAAAACTGAAACCCATATATTACAAGCTAAACTCTGTTCCCGCACAGACACCAAAATAAATCCAGTGATTTACTGAAGTCACTTTGGAATTGTGAGAGGGTAAATCTGGCACCATGTCACTTACAGTAATGTTTTCAATGGTGACAAAATATAGAAAGTCGGAAGTCTAAATTAACATGAAATCAGACTGAGAAGTCTGAATTATGAGCGAGAAGTGTAAGATTAGAGAAATCTGTATCATGTAAATGCACATCTGAACTGGGGCTTTGTTTTTCCAGCTTGCAGAGGAAGTAATCACAAAAACATAATAATGCAAGATTATGCTCGAGTTTTTTCACTCCTGTGGAGAAACGAGGACACCTGCTAAAGTCTCAAGTCAGACACTGCCATTTATATATATTTATAAGATTTCTTTCTTCTCCAAAAATCACAAATCCTAAACAATTACAGTGAATCCAATGAGACTGGAAGTACAAGAAGTTAAGAAGTTTATATTGACATCCACCTAGCATGGATTTTTTTGTTTGGTTTGTTTTGAAGGTAAGCTAGCTGCTCCTATTCTGCGCTCATTTGAGGCGTGATACATATCGGAGCCATTGGGCATTTTTTGATCGATTTCAACAGATTCTGTATCAAGCTCCTAGTAAAGTCTATTATTGGCCATCTTTGTGACTCAAATGGAAAAAAAAAGCAATGAGTTTAACTACTTAATCCTCTAAATCAATGTCTAACATCCATTTCTATTTTGTTTACTTTCATTTCTGAATTCACATTGCAAACACTTGGTCAACCTTTGCCTGGCGTGAAATTGAAAGAAAAGATCACAGTATCAGAAATAAAATGTAGACAGACAGATTTTGAAAAGTATTTTTCAAGAAGACTTCTCACGGGAGGGCTTAACACACAGTCTGATTAATATAATATCTGCTCATTTTTAGTTCATTTACTAGTATCCTAATATAACTGCATGAAATAGAACATCAAATTTCAGTTTGGTAAATGTCTAAGAAGCCGCACTGTATGTGAGTGTCCAACACTTATCTTTTTCTTCTTACATGATAAAACTGATCTTGCATATCTGTATTTCTCTACTGGTCTTTTGTTGAAAGCTATCAGTAAAAACACCATCCTATTGGCATCCTATGGGTTTTGCTGTGCCAGTGGCTGAGGGAGTCATGAAGATTGTCTTTTTGATGTCAGTTCACTTTGGCTAAGATATAAACTCGAATAAGAGGAGGGGAACACAATAAGCGGTCCTTACTTTTCTGCTTAGAAGGGAAAGTTTCCCATCTTGGCTGCAGCGGTGAGAGCTGACCTGGCAGATTTGGAGAATGACTTCCATAAGCCAGCTAACAAAGCCTGAAAATGCTGCCATTACTTGTGCTGAAGTGGATTATTTGTGCCCGGACTTCATCTTTCCATGGAAGACAGAAGAGGTGGTGAATAAGAAGGGTCCCTTACCACTATGGCACCATCCCCTTCGCCCTGGAGGGGAGGCAATTTGCAAATAGGCCTTTGGTATGTGAAGGGGAGAAATGCCATTTCCCTTCTAGCTCTGCATAAATTAATTGGAAAACGTGGGGAGAGTTTTAGAAGATATTCTCAGAAAATCATACAACCAGGGAGCAACCAGGAATTTGCAGGGGGGCCCTAGAAGTAGTGGAGAGATCTGGGAATCAAACATACTTAATGTATTCCTGTGTTCCCTTTTGTATATTTAAATATAGGGCTAGAAGGAACCACTGTAATAAACCAGCCTAACCTCCTTGTGCAACACAAACCACAAGTCCTGCCTGAAATAATTCCTGTTTGAGTTAGAGCTTTTTTTTCCTAAGGGGAGAAGCAGGAGGAGGCTCCACAATGAAATCTTTGCACCACTTCAGCTTCTCCGTGAGGCACTGGATCTCACAGCACGCTCTTCACCAGCTCTTGTTATGTCTCTAGGGTAAGTTTTAATACAAACAGGTGACAATCTAGTCCTTTAAACAGCATAAGAGAGGTCAACCTCTGCCTTTACCACTGCCCAGTGTGGTATGCTGTTGACTAACACTAATGTGTTAGTTTATTTTTTTTTAAGCAAGCTGAGCAGGTCTCAGTCCACAGTTTCCATTCTCATTGCAAGCAGACCATTGCTTTAGGACCGCTGTGGTCTGAACTACTTTCAAAGCCTTTAACCCAGTTCTAATTTTGCTGTGAGTGTATCTTTAAAAAGAAAAATTGTTATGATGACAGCTAAAGAAAGCTGAAGTCTCTAGGGCCAGCATCATGTGTTCACATCAGGAAACTGACCACTGTTGTTAAAAATTAAATGTCTGACATGAACTAAAGTCACAGAAAAATATGATTCAGTCTTTCAGCAAGCACTGTTTATGAAAGCTTGAAAAAGCTGAAAGCCCAATATGATTTATATCCTGGGAGCTGGTATGCAACCTTAAACATGTTCTTTTTTCAAGTTCATCTTGTCATCCATAGATAAATATAGATTAGGACAAACCAAAATAAATGGGTGGGTACCAAAATCCACAAAACAACTAACCATAATGGAAGTGCTTGTCCTTCTATTCAATAGCAAAACCAGCATATACTTGGTTTAAATAGCTGGTTGGGGTAAAATGAGTATTATTGGACAGGAACACTTAGCCAGTATGATCCAAACAAGTCAAAAAATAGCCAGAGTACAACCACATAAAATAAAACACTGACCAGATTTAAGTATAATTGGTCACCCTCCCATGTTTTCGGATTCCTATTATTATAGCTTAGGAGGCTCTGTAATGTACCTTTGGAAAAAGTCAAATGGTTTCACTGGGTTTCTAACCTTTGCACTTCAGTAAGACTATCCACTGAGACCGTTACTGTACAAGACTGAAAAAAAAATAAAAAACTAGACCCCACTTTACTCACAGAGATGCAGGCGACACTTACATGACTGTTCATCATCACCAGTGTCTCCAACCCTGTTTGCTTAATGTATCCGCATTATGAAGGCAATATGTGGGTAATGCTAACTTTACACGTTCCACCATAACAAGCTATCCTATTTTCAGCATAAAACTGTCATTTAAATAAATATTTGTGCTATGTCATTGGGAAATAAAGGCCAGACAGAATCCTGCTGTCTTTCCAGGATGAGCAAATCCAGTGATTAGACCACAAGTCCCCAGGAACACTCACTCGGGACAGCGAGGAGGATTATTTACCCACTTCACATAACACAGCAGGCCGTAAACGGGTGCTTTGTGTAGGGCAACAAATTCAGTAGTATCTCCTCCACTTCAATTTTCCTTCGTTACCCTTTTCTAACCACTTCAGCCTGTGCTGTTCTGACCCTCTCCGATGATACACCTGAATTCTACCCATAGTATTTATTCTTCCCAAGGTACCAAACCCTGGGCAGCTGTCATCATGCCAGGAAGGACTGTGTGCCCTGTGGCCCTGGGAACACAAGGAGGACATCAGTGCAGACCTGCCATGTGGCACTGCTATAGCCAGCCACACAGTGCCTACTAGGTTAGCCCTCACAAGCATCTTCATGATTTAAGAAACAAGGCACATAACACACTAGTGACATTTCCTATTGCAGTATTTACAAAATGGTTACACGTCTATATAGAGAGAAACCCTACAAAACTTTGCAAAGATCCAAAATCTTTCAGAACTAGGGAGCACAAGACACAGCAGGAAGCACTCAAAGTTATTGTATGCACACACTAATCCATACACATTCAGTAATTTGCTCATTAGACCACTGTTGTTGTGAAGAGGGAAAGAAAATCATATATGATTGTCTCTGTTGTTTTTCTGTGGTCCTCTGCCTACCTCCTTTTTCTTCTCACAGCTTGTAAGATCCTCCAGGAAGGATTCTCTCCACTTCGATGTTTAGAAAGGGCCTAACAAATCACAGCCAATAAATACGCATGTATTAAATGGCATCCCAATTTCAAATCCCAAGGGAGTGGAAAGTGCAATTCAAACAGCTGCTTTTTTCATTTATGCATCTCCAAAGGTCAACCATGAGCTTGAATGTATAATACATAATCTGCCTGCGTTCACCAAAGGAGAGGTCCAATCTTCAATTATTTTAGAGGGGAAAGAAACCGGTCTGGCTAACACCTAGTAAGACACCCTGTGGGAAGTAAAACTGGTATCAGAAGCAACATGGGTGATGGTCAGTTCTTTATCTAATCTTTATAATCGCTGATCCACTCAATGCTTAGGTTTGAAATTCTCAAGCAACAAGCAATATATAATCTTTGACTTCAGGAAAGCAGACTTCAAAGGAATACAGTTTCCTCAGACAAGTGACTGAAATTTTGTAACGTGCAGAATCTCACCATTAAACAGAAAAGCCGTGATAATTCTAAGCCAATTTATAAGGCCTCTTTGGTTTGCATTTTCTTTTAAATAACAAGCTTATAAATCATTAATAATAAAATGAAGACATTTTAAACATTTGTATGAAGTATTTATAACAAAATTTAAAATACATTATCACCTAAGGTGCTGGGAACTGTTTACTAGCAGAGTGTAAACATATTGCTACTGAATTTATGAACACAAATTTAACACAGTATATTTGATTTTGGTTTTAAAGTTTTAGTTTCTACTGAACCAGATGTGAAACTGAAAATTAAAAGAATTCATGCTGCATCTGAAAGAGAAATGTAGTATATTCTCTGCAGAATGAATTATACGTAATTCACAGACATTTTAATGTGGCATGAACAACCTACAGAAAAATGCAGTCCTGGAAAATGTATAATTAAGAACACAAATGGGCAGATCAGTAGTGTGGCAAAATGCATGTTGTATAATGCAGTACTGATACATAGGGATATTTAAATTAAAACTTTGTAAACCTTTAAAAAATTACCGTGATTGATATCAGCAAATTGTTCATCCAGAATTTATCAGCAAACAGATTTGAGTGGGTGAAACCAAGTTGATAAAGTGAAAGATTAGACGTCCTGTTAGCAAACCAACAACTCTCTGAAATCCAGTCCCAGACATACCTTCTGATCCCCAGTCCTGCTATTTTTCTTTCATCAAATGAAGGCTTGTGTATCACAGCCACTGCCTTCTTTGCTAAACAAAATTTTTATGCTATCCACATTGTCAATCTCAGAAAGGACAAGAAGAGTAACTACTCCACAGATCCCATTCTCTGTAATAAGTAAAGGAAAGTAGAATGGACAAAAGTAGTTCGCAAAGATGGTCAAAGAATATTTCCTCCCACCCTAAGTATATGGTGAGTGATTAAGGAAGACATTTGACTTATTGGCATGGCCTGACAAATTGCCAAACCAATAACATCTAACAGTGCCATTGTTTCTCAATACTTTGATACCTTGCTTACATTTTGGTGTTTCAGATATTTGACAAAATCCAAGATTTTTTCACATCACTTAAGCAGCTTAGTGAACAAATTGGGGGTATTACAAGAAAAAAACCACAAAAAACCAAAACAGGTCTCTTCCTAGCTTCAGACACTGAACTAGTCCTAGTGACGTTAGCTGGACTGGAGTTTACCTTGAAGGTCACAGCCTGTTGTTCATATGTTTGCAGAGCTGTCAGAGCTACTGGTCAGACCCCAAACCAAAGTCTAAGCACAGACACTGACTTCACTGTATTTCTATTAAGTGGTAGGTTTGATTAGTATAATGATGCATTAATGTGCTTGCTTGTAGCTTTCATAAATGAGAAAAGAAAATTCTAGCAAGCATTCTGGGACAGCCATGCCACACAAGTTGTGATTGTCAAGGGTTAAACAGATGTAACATGAGGAAAAAAAGTTGATATAGGCTATATCCTACCAGATAACTCAAGAAGTGGCAAAGAAAGATTTAGAGGAAAAACATAAAACCAGATTAGAGCAATTTACCCATTGAAGAAATGTCAAACACTGGGGACTGATTCCATTTTTGGTCAAAGCCTTCCTAGCTCATAGTGCTCATAAAAATACCATTGGATCACTTTTTAGCTCTCTCTGCGATACACGTATTTTCTTTCTGCTGTAAAGAACGCATTTTGTCTGCTAGGGGAAGACCCTTGTATTTTGCACAGCCAAGGGACTTCAGACATACTTACATAGACTGATAGCATAATCTTGTGTTTAGCTAGGCTACACTGTCACAGACAGTTGGCCTTGAACAAATGGCATGTTAACAGGTTGCACTGCATGTAAAAGCACTGTCATACACCAAACCTGAAATCCACAAGTACAGAAGAAAAAGGAAAAGTCTAATAGATTGCTTGAAGATGGCAGAGGACATTTTGGATGTATGAACTCAACTCTTGACTATGCTATATGAAGAACAACATATTCTGTCCCTAATTGAAGAAATTACCTCTCCTGAACGCATCAGGCTGAAAAAGGAAACTCAGACTATAAATCTGGTCAGTTTGGGGAGGAAATGGTACAAATCAGGAAATGTTACAAATCCTACTGAGGACTGCACCTTAGGTGTCGATTTGAGAGTCCACGCAGGGGTTCTGTTGAGCACTGCGCTATACACAGCAGAATCTGGCTTCCAGTATACAAACTGACATGCTAATAAATCCATAGAAAAAAAAACACACGTGAAAGCTGCTACATAAATAATTCAATCATATTGCGTGGTTTTAAACAAAGTCCTACTGTTGCATAAAACTCAGGAGAGTTAAAGTTTTAAAAGACAATTGTTTTCCTAATCTTTTTCATTAAAACAAACATGAGAACAACAGTTTATTTAAAAATTGCTCCTTATCAAAGACTTCCAGTCAGCCTCACACAGGGTTTCACTACGGACCAGTTTTAATTCTGAAGTACTTTAGCACAGAGTTTTGCCACCGACCCAGAAAGCAAAGTCTTTGTTACCAGATACTATTTGGGGTAAGGTCTTACCCAAAGTTCCTACCACTGAATTCAAGAACAAACCTATGATCTAAGATGAAAATTGGAGTAAGGCCTTTGCATGCTTGTTTGTTTGCTCTTTTATCATCATGTCTTCAAATTAGTATGTTGTTGAGTACTGTACACAGGATACTAATTTAATTCAATTAAATGCTATTTTTCATCTTCAAGTTTTAAACAGCATATTTAGAACCTACTTCAAAAAAAAAATCAACCAAAAATCTAAGAGCTTGAGAATCTTCCATTAATGCAAATTCTCTTTTTAGAAACAGCATACGTTTGAGAGGGTTTATTTTTCTTGTCTCTATCATGCATATGACTAAATCTGCCATCAGTAAAGCTGGTATGTTGAGTACTAACAATGAAGCACCGGAAAGGCTTACTGGCTGGTACCACTACGGGGTGACTCACAAAGTGAGGTCACAAATATGACCCCGGCAATGGGGTATTCTAAGGTTATTGGCAGGAAATGGGTATTCACAACTGCTAGCTAAATTATTTTTAAATTTAATGTGCTGGACAGAGTGGGCAATTGGCCAAATTCTTCTCTCAGCAACACAAATGTAATTCTGAAGTGACTCCATTGACCTGAGCACTGAAGTAGAAATGTGAATCTATTTCTATCTTAAATGTATTGCAGCCTGTCACATTAGTTCTGTGATCCTGTCAGATCTACAAGTAAACAGGGTCAAGACATGTCAATACGCAGATGGGAGATTGTCAAACAACCTCCAAATCTCTGAAGGAAGAGGTGTTGGTACCTGTACAGCCATCACTTTCTGAGTATGTATCTTTAGGGGCTTTACCTGTGTGATGTCCGCCTGGGCCCAAACATTCCCCTTACCTTAGCTATAGTGCAAGAAGCCCCAAGAGACATTTCTACTCATGGAAGACTAAAGTACATGACTTCTTCCAGTTATCCCTTTTGATGCCCCTTAAATCTTCTTTAGGTTATACTTCTGAAGACTGCTATCCTTCTCCCTCGTACTCAGCTGGGTAAGCTGCTCTCATAAAGAGATCCTATTCCCTAACCATCAGGATGAGGTTTCTCACAAAAGACCTGTTTTCTGAATTACTTAAACCAGTCTTTGGTCTGAAATGTTGTAGGAAATGAATGCACCAGTTAAGTCTGCTACTAGATTTAAGGCAGAGTAACCACAGGGAGGCACAGGGAGCTCTTCGGCTGCATCCCAGATGGAACGCTTGTCCTTTCTGGGCACTTGGGTGTTTGTGGCAAGGGAGGGAAGCAAGTCTCACAGGTCTTTGCAGTGAGATGATCTAAGACTCATTTTAAGACAATTTAATCAACTTCAGAGTTCGTTCGCTCCCTGAAGGATTGCCTCCATCCAAATGGTTAGCTTGGTTCTAGCCCTCGTAAAAGCAACTCTGGCCTATGATCCCTACCAAATATGTGTAAACAGTTTGAATGGACAATTTAAGATATGGGCAAGATTCCTAACTGGCTCTGCAGTGAAGACAAACTGAATTTATGCTTTATGTGATGTTAGGTGGCAGTATGCCACTATGTTAAAGATCTGATATGCTTTCTAGTGCTCTAGGAACATTTGGGATATTAACCCTGGAGTCAGATTACAAATTTCCATTCTACTGACCTTAACGTCTTAATGTCTGCAGTAGTCTTTGTTTCTTGTCCCAAGCTTCCATTTTTCTGAACAGACAACCTGAGAGACTTCATTACAGGGTAGTGATCATGAAGTAGATAAAGCACTTCACAATCCTTTCATTTAAATGAAAATACATGTCAGATGCTATTAGTCAATATAGATACTTAGAAGATACAAAACAAGAAAAAGTCAGAAAATTCTTTTAAATCATAAATATGTTCTAAGTTAATAACACAACTTGCAAAAAATGCCTATTTTGGTCCTTATCTATTAAATAAACCATTGCAAAATACCAAGAAAACTAATAAAACACACAATCCTTCAATACTGAGATCTAGTCTTTTTACAAACGAGAAACGCTTCACTTCTTCACGCTAAGTTAAAAAGCACCCGCATGAAGCAACTTAAATTTTCTCAGTCTCTGACTCATAACAGAGCTTCAGTATTTTTATTACCTATGGCTCTCTGTATATGTGTGACAATAGGATCAAGCCTCACAGGCTGAGTTCTCTTTATTTCCATTTCCCAAAAGTCACTAAACTTTGAATGAACTAAGACAGCAGGACCAGTTCTGCCATTCTCTAATTTTAACACCTGAAAATAGCAATAATCCATACAACTGAACAATCCATTATTTTTAATTAAAAATCGAATAAAATTCACACGAATCTTCTATCGTGGAAAAAATTCTCATAAGAGAAAGATACGCAAATGGATTTTCTAAGCTTGGCAGATTACAAATAGATGTAGGTACATACAAAAACATTTTGATGGTATTTTCAACACAAACTTTCCAATAGTCAACCAATTGCAAAAAGTATACATCAACACAGTTTTATTATTATGTCTTCAGTACATCTGATAATCTGTCCCTTGGGTTTCTATATTTTACACTTGCACATATGGTAATGAACCTTTTACTTAGGGTCATAAATAACATCAAATTATCAGATTTGCATATTTGTTTTGCTCATAGAGCATCTGTAAGCAGTTACCATTTCCTTTCATTAAACAAATAATCAGATTTATTAAAAGGTATTTGAAGTTTTCTGGAATTTAGCTACTTAATATTAAGAAGTGAACTTAACTGGAAAAACTAAGGTTTTTTCCCACAGAATATTGACCTAAATTGTATGAAAACCAGAAGGTAATTTAAGGAAAACACAGTTTCCATGAAAAAATAGTATAGATAAAAGCAACTCAGTCCTCTAATACATATTAGGTTCCCAGTAAGGATTTCTAATCAGAATGTTTCAAAATTAAGAAATGGTTTCTAAATCTATGATTAATCAATACAGTTAAGTAGCCTTTAAGACTTCTAGTACCAGCTAAAACTTGCTACAGCCACATGATATAAAGTGCTGGTCTGGTATAACCTCACTCTGCCAGTTCGGATTTGATAAAAATTTTTTGATGGGATAATTTTATACTAGGAAAGTGCATACCAGATCAGGTATCATCTGTCTGTACCACTCAAGAGTTTATGCCAGATAAGGTATAGCGTGTCCTTCTATAGTCACCATAAAAGCACAAAGCTAGGACAAAGCCTGCGTAATATGCTTTGACTAATTCAACAGAAACGTGATCATGCCAAACTCAGTTCAAATTAGACCTGCCAGGTGATGCAACAGCACACAGGTCTCTTATTAATGATAGTGAAAATGGCCCAGCGGCCAGTCACAAAACCACCAGAAATTATTTCTCCGCCCTTACTCACAGAACACTTCTTGCAGTAACATGCACATATGTGAAATTATGACTGTCATTCTAAAAAGCAGTTTTGGGTACAACCGAGATTGCCTTTCTGTAAAAAAATGCATAGTAGAACTTCACTGTGAATATTCTCTGGATCAACAAAATGGAAAGAGCATTTAGTAGAACTTCACTGTGAATATTCTCTGGATCAACAAAATGGAAAGAGCATTTTCAAGTGGAAAAAAGAATATATTCAAATCAAGCAAACCATTTGTGAAGTTTGGTTGTTGGGTTTTCTTTTTTTTTTTTTTTTTTTTCCATAACAACCATTCTGTAGTAATCAATCAACCAGTAATAGCAACAATTAATCTAATTATCAAAACCTCAGGGCCTTGTTCAAGGATGCAAAAGGGTGACAGAGCACTAGCCCCACCAGGGGAGGTGACTGGGGGTCTGTGCTCCCTGTGCAGCTCCACAACTCACTGCAGCAGAGCTGAAGCCAGCTGCATCAGTCTGTCAGCAAACCTCAGGCCTGGTTTTGATAAATAATGCTCTAAATGCCACGTGGCCAGTGAGCAAAGATTTGGATATGTGATAAAAGATACCTCTGTCCCCTCTGAAATATTTCTCATCAATGCTGTGCTAACTTTTAAGCCGACGCATTTGCCAGGCTCCGCACAGCACCCCTTCAGCAGCAGTCTGCAGCACAAAACCCAGCATGTGTATTTTACCACATGCATTGCTCTCTGGCGAGAAGGGGACGAACTCTAACCAAAAACTATGTCTTCATTGCTCTGTCTTTTACCCACATGAAATGCCCGCTATGTGGGAATGCTGAGACTGTGAAACTGCAGTATGCAGAAAATTACATGTTAGCTATCTCCATTATAACAGGCTGTCATCTTTCAGCACAGACCAGCCATTAATCATCCAACAATCATTCATCCATCCTTTCGGTGACGCATTAAACTGTGGCCCTTTCTGTCTGTCTCTGGTGATCATCCAGGTGGAAATTAGAAATCCCAGAGTGCTTTTCAAAAAGAACAGGGGCTAACCTGGGTGACCCTTGATAATAAAAGAGAAAACCTGTTTCCATTGTCCACAGCTGTGTGTAAGCTATCGCCAAGTACATAATAGGCGCCACATTTACCTACACAGTCATCGCTTCTCCAGCATTTAACTCATTCATCTGTAGAGTGGTTTGGGACACCTTGAGTATGAAATATGCTTTGTGAAATCAAATTCCATTATGCTTCACAGCACGCCGACAAGCATTTTCAACCAAAAATTTCACAGTGCCCCTGTGATTCAATCTTAAGAGAGTCTCCTCCTGGTGTAGCAATTTGCAGTAGTGCTTCACCTTCATGCGGGGAAGTAAGTGCTCAGTACACCATAAGACGTATGCTAATAATGGTGGGCAAAAGTCACTTAACACGGACAAAGGTTTGTTGTTGGTTTTTCCTCTCTTTTTTCTTATATTGATTTTCTTTGTGGTTAAAATTATGATGCTCATGTTCTCTAGATTGGATGAAGTCTTATTCTTCCTTTTCGAGCTTCTGGATGAAAGACATTTAGGGACTTTGATAACCACCTTCTTAACTAGATTTGATCTGATTTCGAGGTAATTTTCATGCATTAGCTTAAAAGAATTACAACACAATTTAATAATAAATTCTGTTAACATAACTTAGCCTTGAAAAATCACACTTACATTGAGCGAGTAGTATTTTTAATGTTTTATTCACTAAAGCCCAATTCTAAAGACATTTTGATCCATAATCAGCAATGTCCTTAAGCACATCCAATTTTTCAGTGCAGTGATGAAATTTAAAACCAGAAAAAACAACAGCAATATAAGGGAGTTGTGTCTAAGTCTCATTAGAAGTGAGGAGAAATCAGGCGCCTGACTCCCTTAATATTTTTACAGTTTCTAGCCAAGGGCATACAAAATATATGCTAAGTGTTAACCAGGTCCAGAAGAAGGGGCTGTGACCTCCAGAGCTGCCCTCCATCCTGCGCTCTTCTGTGATTCTGTGTGGTCTCCTACCTGCTCGATTGAGAGAATTCACAGCACACTGCTTCATTTACAGGATTACAATGGATTTTTGCACCATGCTCACTATAATGTTATCCAAGCAACAAATAAGCAAACAGAAAAGCAAGCAACTGGATTTTTACTTAGGCCACAAAATTAATTTTTAGCAAAGTTACATTATATAGAAAAAAGAAGGAACAAGCACAGCCACATGGAATAAGAATAAATATTGGCATAGGGGATGTACCATTATGCATGCTTTGGATCATAGCTCTGAAAAGTCTCATAACTACAGTTCGATTGAGGGAAAGAAAAATGTGTTATTCTCTCGCAGCTTTTTCAAACGTACAGATTACATGAACTGAATTAATTTCTAATTGTTCCCTGATGTGTACTGGAAGGCAGGATGCTCATAGCAGAAGGTTCCACAGTCGTGTGAATTTGTGTACATCCACATGCTTAACTTCATAGGCCACGGACATGATGCTAGAAATCAAATATCATTAAGCTCTACCTAAACTATGTGCAAAGTTGGTAGAGTTAATACGGGCATTTATTGGGGAGGTAAATGTAGTTAAGCAAGTGGAGAATGAGAAGAATATGAATGTAGGGTGCAGCTATTTAATTCATTTGGTAATACTGTTTTCACACGTGCTAAGCTTTCAAATATGTTCTGCAATAAGGGATTATTTACAACATGTGTTGGACAATTGCACATTCCTTTTTTGTTACACCCTCAGCTAAAAAACTAGGACAAATGGTCCCCAAATGCAAAACTGCAGAAAGCGACATTTAAAATAGCACATCGGAAACTGGAATGAACAGCAAAATGCATGAAGTCATACAGAAGGCCAAGGTGAAGTCAGCACGGAGACAGATGTGCTTTAAACCACATTGGCCCAACAGCCTCTCGGTGTCAAAACTGCAAGTGTCCTGCCTGCGAACAGCAAAAGAAAAAGCCCCGCAACTCCCCTACTTGATACATCGCTGGTTACTTGACCAATGATTTATATCAGGTGCCTAACGTATCCACTCTCAATTTTTCTGCAATTAAGGAGGGCAGGGCAGGCCAGTGACAAACGGTTTTCCTACAGCGCTTCTGGCTTTAGCTATTATCCCTTAGATATCTTTAAACTAATTCATCCCTCTCTAGAATCCCAGGTTTGGGTTGATAAATCAAGTGAGACCTGTGTGCGCTGGGAGCTGATTACAGGGTCATTCCTCAGCAGAAATGTTTGACCATAGTTTCCCAACTTCATATTTTATCTAGCAGCTGGTGATGTATCATCACTAATCCAAATGCAAAGTATCAGGAAATAAAAGAAGGAGGCACTGTTTATAATAAATCACTGACAGGGAAAGCTTGACCTTTTCATTTCCTACAAGGTATTTCATTGTTAGACCACAGACAAACAGAATTTTTCATCTGGTGCTTAATATGCATCAGAAGAGAACAAAGGTTTATAAGAGAAGAAGAGGAGGGTACTACCTCCACTAGAGGACACTTATCTTTCCATAGATCAAAAAGACAATATTGTTAATAACACCTTTTTCTTAAGAAACCTTTACTCTTCTTATTAGATCATGATTTAATGATAAAATGCACTCCCTTACCTTTCATCCTGAAGGGAGATTCAGAGACTCTGTTAACTTTAAAATGCTCCTTTAAAAGATGTTATTTTTAAGGACAACGCTTGTCTTTAAAAGCAAATATAAATGACTGACAAGGTAATGATGTATAAACATAAAATAATAACATTGCTATTATTAATGCTCAAGCCTAAAATGTATCTACCATATGTTATTATTGGTATAGCAATTGGGGTTGCAGATGGGAATGCTGTTAAGACTGGATGCAGCACAAACACGTAAAACCACCTAAATAAGAGGCTTCCTCTGTGAGGAGCCTCTGTTTCACCTTTCACACACAAAGGATGGGAAACGGAAGTACAAAACAGACGTGATTAATTTGACACCTTTCTCACAATAAAAAAAAAATAAATTAAAAATCCCTTCAACTGAAGTATCTCCTCAGTCTCTCTCTCCTAGCCCTCCATCAGGTTACTTGGTACCCAACTGCAAGATTCAGCTTCCTGCCAAATACAGCAGCCACAGCATTTTGTTAAAAACACGGAGGCTGTTGAGATGCTCATGCCCTTTCCTCCTTTTGAACAGCATGACCCACTGCCAGAATGAGACACCAGGTACATCTGCTTTTGCAGCCCATGTATTCAAGGAAGGATTCAACCCATGCCTCAGCACCAAGAGCATCCTAAATACTCCTTCAAACACACATATGCACCTATAATCACATGGAACCAACTCAGGATCACAGCAGTGAGTCCTCTACATTGTCTCTTTTCCTGTAGAAAATCACCTAATTGCACGTATAGGCCAGAAGTTGGCTTCAGTGCCCTTGAAAGTTGGCGAATTTCTGCGATTCTTTCTA
The DNA here is from genome assembly GCF_028500815.1 of Rissa tridactyla. NCBI lineage: Eukaryota > Metazoa > Chordata > Aves > Charadriiformes > Laridae > Rissa > Rissa tridactyla. The sequence continues at coordinate 75,907,845 of NC_071469.1, read as the reverse complement.
AAAAAGCTCTGTTAGGAGCTTGGAAAACCTGAAGCCATCCATGCTTACCGTGTTTCCAGGCAGAACATGCATATTCAGCCTCGTTAGCTGTACAACAGGTACTACCAAAGTATCTAGACACGTGCGCAGCTTCTGTCATTAATGAGGGATTCTTTGGGGTTTTTTTTCCCCCCCTTTCTCCTCCCTCCCCAAGAATCATACCAGAAAAGCTTTATTTGTGCCTCTAACAGACCTTTCCTTCTTGGATCTTCAGTAGGTACTTACATGTTCGCATTAGTTAATACAGCAAAAAGCATTAACAGAGATGTTTTACTATGGCCTACTTACAGTTTTTATACCAGCCTGGACACTAAGATTGCTGACAGCTGCTGTCTCCAGTGGTATCAGCATCCTCAAAAGTGAAAAGAGGAGAGCAGAGCTGTGGCTTTGCTCCTGCTAGCAAGTTGGAGGATATTCTGATCCTGAAGGAGCATCAGCTCAGCTTGCTCAACAATAAAAATGATATTGCAGCAAACCCTGTGGGTGTTTCTGTTGTATTGGTAGGCTCCAACCTCACCCTCACAGAGAGCTGTCATATTGCTACTGCTAAGCTGCAAGTGGCTTTTTTAATTTGCCAGCATCTTAATGTATTTTACTATCATTAGCTGCTACTTCTCCTCTCACACAAAACAGGTTTAGAAAATCTATTTTACTAAGAGCTAGTATATCTAATTTGTACGAATTTACTAAAGCTTGTCAGTCACACTAAAGCATTTAATCATCTGTGACATTAAAATAAAACACTTTAAAACCTTTGGCACAGAGTGTGCCTGTTAAGAAAGTACTGTAATAGTATTCACTCTGCTGGCAACACAGAAAAGAGCAGCAGAGAAATTAACTTGAACAAAATACAGTCATTCTTCTAAAACTTCCACACTGGTCAAAGTTGTTGGATGTTCCTTCAAAGAACAGCTTATTCCCATTGTAATGATTTGAGATGTTTCAGCCTTCTATACACAGCAGCCATGTAGACAGGGGGAACTTATTATAAAGTCAATACTAGGGGGTTTCAGTGTATTTAGAACCTCTCATTGCCCGGAGGGAACGTAGGAAACTTTATATTACTACTGAGAAAAAAATCTGAACACCTAAATTAGAGGATTTAATCTTAAGGGGAATATCTTTTTGCCCTACTATGTTGAACCTTTACCAGAGTTAGGACAGTAGGAGACTGTCATTCGATTTCACTCCTCTCCTCCTGTCTTCCCTTTCAAAAGAGAAAAATAAGTTGGAATTGTCACACATTCACTTCAATCCAAGATCCACTCTCAAGGAAGATCACCAAATATAATGGGACTCTGAATTAAATAAGAATTTGCAAAGCTGAGCCTTAAACAGTGCTATTTAGTGCTAGGAGTGCAGCAATCCAGCTCCTCACTCGGGAGCAGCAAACAGGCAGCTCTCTCAGGCCCAACCTACAGCAGAGGGGAGAGACCCTGCCGGGCCACAGATCCACGAGGGTGACGAGCTGATCCCAGTGCATCAGCCTTGGGGCTCCCTGCAAGATCAACACCTCTGTTCAGTGGCTCATGATCTGGATTACAGGATTGATAGTAGTGTGGCACGTCTTCTTTAAAATTAAAAAAAAAATGAATACAAGTTGAACAGGAGGAGTAAATTGTTGTCATTTCATATGCATAAAAATGCACCCTACTAAACATACTTCAAGGTTTGCACAGCTGCCTATAGAATACTACACATCCTACGTAAATACATTGAAGACAATATTGCTATAGCCAAATTTACCCCTCTAATTTTGTTTCTTCACATGCACAGCTTCCATTGCTGTTGATGAGAATTCTGTCCATGTATTAGCAAAAGAATAAATTCCTTAATTCTCAAATCACAGTCCTATCTTCTGTAAACTAGAACCTCTCCTCCTCCTAATTCAATTTGCCTCTCTGAGACTGTCCCCAAAAGAAGGTGAATCACTTTGTGAAAGGCACCTCTACATGACTGCTACAAGAAAGTCTCTCTTGCCTTTAAGCATTAAACACATGCAAGGTAAAAGAAAATATATTCAAGAAACGTAATAAGGAAAAAGGAAGTGCCTGGAAATTTGCCAAATTCTAAGTTAGTTTAATTTCGATGTTATTAACCAAAGGCCAAGATTAGAAGTGGGCCTATTTCATTTCAAAATAAATAGCAACTGTTCACATTTCCACTGAACTGCTGTCTCACGCAACAGTGTAAAGATGACAGCTGCAGTGGGTACCACGCTGAACTTTATACACTCTTGAGAAGAACCTACACAGTCCTTTTGAAGGACCTGGTTTTTCCCCTCCAATTTCCAAAGGACTTCGGACAAATGAGCTCATAGGTAGCTGGAAGAGACAATCTGAAACAGAAGCACCTTTTCCAAGAAAAATCCCCCCTTTCCCAGAGCTCTACATCTGTGGTAAAATATCTACTTTCTCCCCACTGAGGTTTTAATTTTACTCCTGTAAAAGGCAAATAATCAGCTTTCTTCTGGGGAGGGTACTTGCCAGTGTGATAAAATGAAGAGGCAGTGGCCAGACCGAGTAGGGACTGAGCATCTGTGGCTCCTCCCAGCCCATGAGCCAGGGTCACCCAATGCAATTAGCAGGCATGCAGCACGCCCACAGTGACCAATGGAGACTTCCTTCATAGAACACTCAGTTAAGTCACAAAACTGCCTGTGACAGAACAGTATGGATGCTAATGGTTTCCATGGCTTCAAAAAGCAAAAGGATCAATTCTTAGAAGAAAAAAGTGCATCCAGGGCTATTAAATTGAGAATTGCTTGGGAAACTCATGAAAAACTCATGTATGGGAGTGAGCATCCTGAGGAAGTATTACTGTCGGCTCTCTGTTCTTATCCACTCCCCATGATATTCATGAAGGACCACTCTCAGAGACAGATACTGGGGAGACAAATCTCTTGTCTGACCAGGTATGGCAATTCTTACACAGGGCTGCATGACCTGATTGCTTAGCTCAGACGCTAGACACACGAGGGTCTGGGATACTAACTTCATCTGTTTCTCCCATTCTCATTTCTAGCCCGGTGAAGATGAAAACCCACTTGTCCATCCCAGGTGTAAAACTGGGAGAGACCGAACAGCTCTGCCATTGCCAGAGACGGGAGCTGTAGAACAAGCCCCGCGTCTCCCTGCCAACTGCCCTGAAAAAGTCTTCTCATTTTCCTCCCCTCCAGTCCAGGAGCAAAATCAACCAACATCAGGGCTGCCTTCACAGCACTCCCAAAACCTTGCTGGTAATTCCTTGAAGTGCTTCTGGTGAAAACGTTTATGATTGGTTTGGTTTTGGTTTTTGGTTGTTTTGTGTTGGTTTTTTTGTTGTTTTTTTTTCTTAAAGCCTGGTTTAATATCACTTTTTTTTATGCCCTTTTCTCCCCACAAAGAGAAGAGCTTTCCCTTTCCCTGCCAGGGACAACCAGAAGTGGTCCAATATCCCACAGTTTCTCCCCAGCCTGTTGAGATGTTCCCTTACCACGGCACCCACGATGGCTGTGGCACTCCCCTACCCCAGGATCCTGCAAGGGGAATTCCTCCACTCTGAAACGCTTTCCTGAAATTATAAATAATGGATACTTGGACTTTTTCAGGACTACCGCTACCTCATCTGCAGTGGTCCAAGGCCAAACAAAGCAAAGCATGAGGACAAATGTGACATATTAGATTGGACTAATATAGTTGGAAAAATAGACAAGTTCTTCAGTGCATAAATCTCTCTTTAGGCAACCTTGTGCATCCAAAGTTTGTGCTTCTTCCTGACAGTTGTTCTAATAGACTTCTCCTTTGGGAGTTTCTTTGTTTTAATTTGACACACAATTCAGCAAGCTTGTCAAGAATTAATTAGGTGGCTCAGGCAAAAATAAAAACCAACAACCTCCTACCTCTGTTTACAGCAGGCCTGTACCAGCCTAGCTGCACGTATATTTCTGCTGCAATTCATAAATCCTGTATTAATCTGCAGATTGCATTTCCTCACAGAACCCCAACAGCTCTCAGTCTCCTCTGATTCTCTGTTTGGCAAAACAAAACTCAGGGAAGAAAGAAAATGATATGGTAATTAAATTCCCCTCTCCGTTTTAAAGGGACAAGCAGTCTTTCTGTACTAATCTGTTCCTTGCAAATTCAAGACAAATACAAGGGAATTAATATCGTACAGTTCTTGCTAATGTACTAATTATAAATTGCTGGCTACCAAATGAAAAGTAGGAACAATGATACACAAGATGTTATTAAAAACCGTTTACAGTAACAGGAAGTTAACAATTTCTATCCAGAGGATTCTGCTATAGCAGATGGGATTACACTGCAAAACTAAAATCTCCAATATAATTCTCCAATTCTTTCTACATCAATCCTTTCAAGATTAAGGAGGTTTTAAGTCACAGTAATTTGGAAGGGGAAGGATACGAACCTGTAGGTACTCTCAGTAACAACTAAACCCTAGAATTTTCCATAGGTAAAGAGTGAAACCTAATTAACAAGTTAAGCAAGTGATCTGAGGGATTTTTATAACACCTCTTTCCATATGCTCAGAGGGAATATTTATAGCAATATTTGACACAGCACCCATACTGACTATGGGCTAAATGCAGTAGATTACATAATCTGGTTTTCTGATTTTACTCTAAACACAGTTGCCCCTTCTCCACACGTTCAGACTTCTGTCAACTTTTATTTTTGTTCCCCTGCAAAATGCATCATAACTATGCAGAAAGGATGAAGGATTTTTACTTTTTCAACTTTGATAAAATGGAATATTGTCCATCAGGGTGTGTTATTGCTCAGAATACAAAGGGGACTGATGGCTGATAGAGGAGGATATTGAAGTGTCACACCAGAAATATTTTTAGCTTAGCATACACAGCATAGAATTAATTCCAAGGAAAGAGTACTGGTTTCACAGTGTATAACTAATGATTTGGGGTGGACTCATCTCATCCTATCTCTAGGATTCAGCTCTAGTACCTTTAGACCCTCCACCTCCTTAGAAAAAGAAGTGCTGTCGTGGTTTAACCCCAGCCAGCAACTAGGACCACTCAACCGCTTGCTCATTTCCCCCCTGTGGGATGAGGGAGAGAATCAGAAGGGTAAAAGTGAGAAAACTCATGGGTTGAGATAAAGACAGTTTAATAAGTAAAGCAAAAGCCGTGCACCCAAGCAAAGCGAAACAAGGAATTCATTCACGACTTCCCATTGGCAGGCAGGTGTTCAGCCATCTCCAGGAAAGCCGGGCTCCATCATGCATAATGGTTACTTGGGAAGACAAAACACCATAACTCCTAACGTCTCCCCCTTCCTCCTTCTTCCCCAGCTTTATATACTGAGCGTGATGTCACATGGTATGGAATACCCTGTTGGGGTCAGCTGGGGTCAGCTTTCCCAGCTGTCTCTCCTCCAACTTCTTGTGTGTCCCCAGCCTACTCGCTGGCAGGGTGATAAGAGGAGCAGAAAAGGCCTTGACTGCTTAGTAACAACCAAAACCACCAGTGTGCTTATCAACACCATTCTCATCCCAAACACAAACCATAGTACTATACCAGCTGCTAGTGAGAAAGTCAACTCTATCCCAGCTGAAACCATGACAAGTGCAATCTCTCAAGGCTGCAAAGATTTCAAGTGTCTTGTGCTGGAAGTTTTGAGGGACTGGCTCTACAGAACTGAAAACACAGCAGACTAAGCCAAGAAGTCTTGGATCACTGACCTTGATCTACCTCTGTGATGCTGTAAAGGCTAGAAAATCCCTTATACACGTCTTCATCAATTCTAGCATACAGAGAAAAAAAATCACCTAATTATCAAAAAAGGTGATGAGTCCAATTCTCAGCATCTTATGGTCAAAGATCTTATATGAACATTGAAGTGAAGAAAAGACACAGCAGGAGAAACAGGCATGTAATGCAAGAGCCATGTGACATCACCAAAACTATGCCTTTTGTAAGGATATGTTTGTAAAAAGTGTGTGATTTTTACCTGATCATCAACTAATAGTAGGCAAAAGGCTTCTCGGTAGTTATCTGATTATTCAATTATCTTAGCAAATTATTCCTGCTTCTACTGTACAAATCCCAAAGGTAAGGATCAGACTCCAAGGAAAGTGCTCCAGAAGGTATTAAGACTGTCCTTGTTGCTTTGTCACTGCCATTTTTCATGGGAAATGTTGTGTCAGATTACCTGTACTCTGTATGCACTGCTGTTGTAAATACAACTTTCTACCTGGACTACATCTCCCATGTTGCAACAGGGTCCCATTATTCAGAGAGAAAAAACGATAAAGCATCATGCAAGACATATGACCAGGCGGTGTAGTCACTAAAGGAGTATGTGATCATGAAATAACAATTCCTGGGAGATGTTACTGCAGCTTTTCTAACCAAAGGTTTCTGGGTCCCACCCCACCGCTCCCAAAAGCTGACATGTTTTAAAAACAGAATCAATATAGTTAAAAGTCTACTTTCTTTTACACGATTATAGCTGGTCTGGAAAATTTCTTGCCTACTCAGTGCTTACATAGATCCTTATATGTGTAAATAATGCTACTGAAATCAGCAAAGCATGCACGTTTCTATCTCTATTAATGTGACTGCCAAATCAAGCTTTCAACAAGTCAGCACATAAAATAAAGACATGTGGAATTAAATTCATTGTGTTCCATCAGTAAAAAGTGAACTCAAATTAATTATGCAAACTTAAAAAAAATGCATTTAGGGATATGATTTGTTCAGAAGTACGTTTTGCACACTACCTGAAATCTAGCTGAGAGAACACATAAAACATTCATTTTTGAATTAACATTGTGCTCGTTTAGTACAATACACTCAGCCATAATGATGTAGCTAACAATTTTATGGTCTTGTATGATTCATGCTGCAAAGGATACCATGCCACACTGAAACCTTTTTATTATCAATCACTAGGAAACACAACCTTGAAGATTGGCATTAATTAAGAGGGTAAGGATTTACAAATGCTCCTGCTTCATTCTCTAAATATAAATATTCATGGTAGTATCTATGGATCACTTCTTGAAGTAAAAATTGATCTTGGAAAATGAGAACTTGTAAAGAAAATAGAAACATAATTATGAAAGGCTGTCTTCAAATCTTACAACTGGAATACTTTATAATAATCATTCTCCCTTTCTTGTAAAAACAATACTATTGGAATAATTATGGAAATATAACAAAGGTGAGCACAAAATTGACTCTTTATTAAAATCAGTTTTAAAAATAAAAAAGCTGAAAATTCTATTTACTTCCTCCTTTTTCTCAGTCCAGCAGGCCTGTTAAACATGCACCTATCATACGTAGAGTTTTACATCTCCATTATCATGTGTTCATACCAATATTACTGTCATTTCTATACGTACGTCTTCCCAAACAAATCTTACAGTTTTTTTCTAGGCATAATCCCAAGCTGGGCATTGGCCACAACTAAAGTCGACACTTTTCATTTGTACTTATATTCCTAATTCTTTTTGTGTAAGTAATTATGGTAAATGCATGCACATTAAGCACACATTAAAATGAACATACATAACTGTGTTACCTGCTTGAAAACCCATTAATTGTTTTAATTTTTATTATTCCAAAACACACTAAGTAATATATACATGAAAAAATTACATATATAGCAATAATAAACACTGAAGGATTAGTTCCACCTCACCTAAGATATGGATAAATAATTCATTTCTTAAAAATAGATTAAGTACTGTAAATAAAAAGATTGGCAGCAACTAGTGATGCCTGTGGTAAGGAACTTATTCCTGCAAAGACTCTATGCCTCATTAGACTGAGGTAAGACAAACACTTTGCTAACTACAGGTCTAAAGAAAGCACAGAAATTCAAAGTTTTTACTAGGTTTACACACAAGAAGAAAACAAGGTTTCAACTAAATTATTTTCTACATCATCAAGAAACAGATGTTTTTCATTTAACATTTCCATAAGTAAATGAAACTGCTGCTGGTGATAAACATTCAGGCAAAATGACTGAAAACATTGTCTCCACAACTGTCCTGAAGGTAAGTGAACAATGTGAACTTGCCCACACTTGATTTCTCCAAGTTTAAAATCTGCCAGCTAACAATTGGCAAAGAACACTGATAAAAATCAAACAAAATTGACTTCTTAGTTCCTTTGATATTTTTTTTTCTCCTCTTTTAATGGTGTTGACAGGATTAATAGATGATGCAAAAATATCTGTCTCTTCAAACCCATTGTTGATCTATTTTGTCTTTATTATTTTGTTCCAACAAGCATGCCCCAGCTTCTGGAATTCATCAGCCTAAAACATCATTTAGTATTTTCTATTCTCAGACCAGCTCTTATTAACCTAAAACATGCAGTGAATAATGCCTATGCATGTACAGCGTGTGATTAAATAGAACTATATTCAGGCCTTTCGTGTATGAATTCTGCTTGGGAGAAAAATTGCCATGCTGCCGGACAGCACACTTGAATTTTCTTCCCTATCACAATTATTTATTATTTCTATTAGCTAATGTTGTTTTACTCCTAATTATGGGTAATTAGATGATGAGTTGTCAGCACAATCCATTCACTTAGAAGCTTCTACATTTAATTAACTCAAGATGGTTTTGAACATTTAAATGTCAAAACAACATTTAGAAAACAGAACATTAACATGTTGTTCATTGAACTGTACATTATAGAATGTGACTTAAAGAACCAAAGGTTTCAGTGTGATGACAGCTCTCAAATTCTGCTTGTAGAGAGTCCAAATTTGCTGTACATTTTGACAGCTTTACTACAATGGCTTCGGGCTTCACAGGTCACCTGTTACAGAGCTTCAGGGCTGATCTGAGAATAAGTGCTACTGTGGGGCTTGATGGATAAGGGAAAAGCACCTTTACCAAAACCTGCATCTAGGAAACCTTCTCCAACCTCATTCTCTATCCATTTTTAATGAGTTCAGCATTAGGATGGTTCCTCTCAACAGAAAATGGAAAGGAGTGGTAGAATCAAAATCTTCAGTTGAAGAAGGGCTCTAGGACAGGGGAAGGTTTAAGACGTCAAGGCCTGCAGAGTCATGTATATTCCGGACTACGTGACAAGAGATGATAGATGTGCCCATTTCTGTCTGGTTTTACCCAGTTCTGGTCACAGCTAGTCAAGAGAAGGCTGATAGGAAGTTTCAGAGAAAGAATCTGCCCCGGCCACAGTTTTGTATTTAATGTTACTATTCCTGAAAAAGTACCCTTGAAAGCCTGACAAACCGTTCGTTTGGCCCACAGGAAAGAAAGTTCGGGGACCTTCTCAGCAGAATAATTTTTTTAAACTATCTTAAAGCATTGTAGACCTGTTATAAGAAGGGACACAAAGGCTCTGTTAACACAATGGTGAAAACAATCAAGAGATAGCAGCGTGGTATAATCAGAATACAGAAATTATACAGCACTTCCAGATTAAATTTGCTGAACAAAGCATTGTGACAGTGTTCTGTCACTATTCAAGCCAATACAGAGACAGAGATCTGATTGTTTCAGTAGTGCCAAACACTAAAAAAAACCCAGAGTTTTGCATTATAGCTGATCTGCATTTCAAGAACAAAGAAGTAGCCAAAGGAGTATTACAAGAGATATCTCAGGTCACAATAACCTATAGTTTTTTTCAATAACTTAACGATCACGTTTTCTCAAAAGATGAGGACACTAAGAACATTATTAGTATAACAGCTGAAACTGTTTGATATTTACAATGAAGTTCATTATTCTGTTTGAACGTACCTTTCCAAAACAAATCATTAAGCAACCTACCTGACCACCTTAACATGAAGGTTTTCTATTTGACATATTAAATCATAATACGATCTTACAAAGCTTATCAGCTAACGAAATGTTAGTGCAGTTTTCTATTCCTGGCAATAGCCTCAGTCTATTTCTCCTCACAGGACTACAGCCTCGCAGTGGAAGGGGGAGTGAAGGATGCCAGCTCAGCCAGTCAAGGACACCAGACACTGGTGAAGAAAAGATACTTCAAACACTTTAAGAAAAGATATAAACAGGGATTTGGCCTTGGGGGCCCTTATGGGCCCTCCTGGAGAGGAACAGAGCAAGGCTGGGAGAAGAGCTCATGACCTGTCATGGTTTTGAAAATACACCTGGGAACATCTTCCTTTCCTTAGTCTACCCTGAGCTTGCAAGGTACTGAGCCCAGGGAGGTAAATTCTAAGAGTTAATCCTTATTCCTACGGTGACCAAATGTAAGAGTTTTCATATCAGAAAACCTGACAGAGGGCAACCGAGATGTTTGAGATAATATCTGATGAGGAGTTACCTTTTCCTCTTATCAGGACTTTTGGAAGGTGACTTGGAAAGGCTTGTGAGCTTCACACCTTGTTCACAGCCAGCTGGATCACTGGACAGAGACAGATTCTTGCAAGGCTACACGTTAGCAAACTGTGGCTTTAAAGCTACCTTCACCCTGACTAAAAAGTATCATTGTAAGAGATTCCTCTGCTAAAGATCCAGAGTTGATGGGATCCATCCTGCTCTATCAATGTTTCAAACTGTTCTGCAGGGTCAGCGCTTCTGGTATTGCGAAGGGCTTTCTATGACAGAATCTAATCTATGGTCATCTTTCAGCTGATACATTCATTTGCTTAAATTTCTCACAAAATCCCCATGGCCATCCAAATGCAGGTTCACTGTATTGAACACAGCAACAAACCAAAAAACCAAGTCACCAAGTACATTTCCAGCACTAAGTCAAGTCATACATATTTCAATTCACATGGCATTTGCTCTTTCACATCTCTGAAAGTTATCCTACTTTTCCCTCTGACAAGCTGTCATTGTTTCTAGTAACACATTTTTGTTTCAGTGTTGGGAGACTTTTCATTACCTTCTGTATCAGAAGAACTGTTTTCTACAGTACATCTCCCAAATGCCCGAGTGAAAGAATGCTGCCTGCTTGCTTTAGTACCAAAGTTAGAACTTGAGAGTCAGCACAAATGACAATAAAAAGAAATTACTGAGAATGTGGGGTGTCTCACACCAAGTAGACAGAATAACTTTAAGACCTATAAAATAAACACAATTTCCTTCTGTTGTACAGTAGGCATTATTCATTACCAGTATGGTTTTGTTGTGGCTGAGCTGTGTTTTGGTACTGAACATCAACAACATGACAGAAATGTTTCAGCCTTTCTATTCTCTTTCTACAAATGCGAATGTAACAGTAAACCCAAATGACAGGTACTCCCACACATACTGGTATTCAATCAGTCAGGCGCAGTTTGAACAGCATGGTGCCCAGCTGAAGCCGCGTAAACCAGCACCTATTAGCTGCTTCCTTTGATTCTCCTGCTACTGCTCAGACACAGTGCAGGATATTACAAAGGATAAGCAGCATTAAAAACAGACCAAAAAGATATTATCCCAAACAAAGGTCAATAAGGTACTCTGAAGGCTTTTGCTGTTTCACTTTCTGGTTTTTAAAACAAACTGTCCTGTCAAGATCTCAATGGTTTTCCTGTGCCTGAAAGATAATTCAAGATCTCTGTATAGTTTGGGAAAGTTTAAAAGAAATGCAGCATGCAGTGTAGCATCTCGGAGCCTCCCATACAAGACTGAAAGGTGAAGAAGCAAAGTAATCACGACGAACGCCTTTTCCTACTCTTATTTATTAGAATTCTAATTATTTCTCTTTCTGTTCCTAAATTCTTTTCTATTACCAACCATAAGACACAATTTTCAAAGCTAACTTCACTTTACAACAATACAGTTAGCCTGTGCAAGGGCTGGGGATGCTACTTCTGCCCTTCCCAAAACTAACAATTCTTTACATATTATTTTCATCTCCTAAAAGTGTCCAGAATAGGCTGGGGCAGTGAGATCAGTTTGCAGCTATGTTGTTCATGACTGTGCATTTCTTTTCCTCATGATAGTAGCGTTCCAGATTCTTAACATGCAAACCCACTATTTTTCAAATGAATGAATTTAGAAAGTTAAAGTGCATGTCCAACAGGCTATGAGTGAATTTGTACACACATACATGAACACGTATGGCGGAAGTCTTGGGCAACTCAGTAAAGTTTTTGTCTGTGTGCTCTTTGAAGCTCTATGCTGTAGAGTTAGACATGCCAAAAGTTGAACCTTCAGTAAGACTGAAATAAATTAAATACAGAAATTCTCAAAGGCTGGTATGTGTCTTGGAGAGCCTCAAATCATGAGCCAATGATTTTCAGCTTGCACAGTCACTATGCCATAATTGCATCGTTATGAACTTTTACTAGTTGATTGCTCCCTTCCAACCTGCCCATTTTTTAAGTCATCACAGGCCTGTTTCCGCTTGCACCAAAGCCAAAGGCTACGTTCCAACTGCTGCTCCTGGCACATGGGGCACGACTGCAACCCACAGTGCACGCTGCAAGCGGAGGAAAGGTCTGTGAAGAAAGGGGTCCTGCTGCTCCCACTGAAAAGTCTGCACCAAAAATATTGTTTCCATCAAGAATGTTCTGGATGCTAATGTATCTCCTAAGTGGGTTTTCTGGAAATGGTGTGTAGAAAACTACTAAGGGATTTCCCAAACCTCAAAAAAAATAATTAACCTGCATGTGAGCTGGTCGCAATGGTGCAAGTTTGACAGAGTCAGGATAAGGCAAAAAATCCCCTTCTTCAATTTTGAGGCATGCTTGGACAGCATTGACTGTATTTCTCTAATACCAATATATCTGTCTGAAATAATCCTTCAGCTAGGCACCGATTCCTCTTCCGTAAGAGAGACATGGAGTCCTGATCTCGGCTAAAATATTTTGAATCTTTCAGAATACAACCACATGCATAAGTAATAACTGGGGAGATGTTTTAGCAGTCCACTCATCTCAGTGAAGGATATATAAGTGGCATCAAAGTACTGGATATTGCTGTTCTGCAATACTTATGTAAATCATTACTATTTTGGACACAGTTCTTTATGTTAGTACTGACATTTGTGGCTTGCAAAAGGTATTTTTCTACGCTTATGCTTGGCATTCCTACTGGAATTATAACAGTGAGAAATCATCACAACCATCTAAAGGGGGTTGTGCATGAAGTTCCCACTCCCTTTAAACCCTACTTAAGCCTGAATGACTAATGGTCTTTTTCAAGGATGACTAGATTTATGCATCTTTCCCGTGAACTTGATGCTCCCATGAAGCTAAGAAAGCTTTTATTAAAATACTAGCAATATAGTTACGTTTTATTCCCAATACCAGCAAAACTAAGATTTCTACAGAGTAGAACACTTCCCAGAAGATCAAATTGCAAAAACGGCAAACCAGGAATGACTGAGAATCATACTAATCTCACAGAAAACTGGTACTGCATTTCCAAAAATAAATTCCAGTTCCAAACCTACCCTTTCATTCCCACAATCAAATACAGGTGCAGCTGTACAACTGTAATCAATGGCGGATACACACAGATGTGCAACTATCCGATTTGCAAACAAAGAACGCACATGTCAGTAGCGTGGACAACTACGTCTCCACTTCAAAGAGTTTAGTACTGTACTTTGGCAGGCAAAAACATACATGTGTCTGGGAGGCTCAACAGTGCAAGAAACGATCATACGCTCACTAATCAAAATCCAACTGAGGCCTTCTTTGAAAATTTGGCCCTAAACGTTAAGCAGTGCCTGGGGGCTGATTAAAATTGACCTCTCCAGGGCATAGATCATGCAACACTAAGAAAACAAGCTGAAGAAACAGAAGCAAAGACTGCTGTTCTCTGCATCTTTATTGGTATGAAAACTCTTAGGACGCCAAACAAGGGGTGTGTTCGGGGGGAGACGTTAATATCTGAGGAGAGAGATCAAAAGCAGTTAACGTTCCTGGCACTGCATTGTGGCATGTGTATCTTTATACTTTTAAACTTACAGTAAAAAAAAAAAAAGAAAGAAAAAGAAAAAGAAAAAAGGAAAAAGAAACATTTCTTTGTTAAATCAAATATTGCCACATGTTACTCATTTTAAGTTTGCTGTCCTAAGATCCAACTTAATTTAGTCTGCATTGAACATTTCTGATCTGAACATTTAATGTGGCAATGTTTTGCTCTGCCAGGAATATTATCTGAATGTTAAACATGAACTCAATTTATTCATCAGAATATGGCAAGCATGATACCAAAGGTCATTTTGTTTATATTGTCCTCCAACTCCATAACTTATGGCCTGTTTCTTTCATCTTCAAACCTCAGAACACTCAACAATATTGGATGTTACAGTGTGGGTAAGAAAACTGGATTCACTTTTTTTTTTTTAAGCATTTTTCTTTGGAACTGAGGGGAGGAAACAGCCTTGTTTGGCAGCAAGGAAAAGCACAGAAAACATGCAACACATCTGGCTACACTATGAACTGGTAACAGATATGGAAGATAAGCTTACCCTGGTATGAAGGATGTGTAAGAAGCTGTATGCATTGCACCTTAATATTCACAATGCAATTATAGCTTTTTGATTCTTTAAGTAGGTGCTGATCTCAGTCACATCAGTATAAAACCACAACCACATACACACTTTTTCATGCAAAACATGGCCACAAAGTCTTCACAGAACCCGTGAGCCAAATTCTGATATTAATTACAGTAGCAGAACTTTGGAGTAGTATCACGTGCATGTGTGACTCCACTGCTCAAAACTCTACCTACAGCAGCAAGATTAGCTTAGAAACCAGTACCTATTCTTTAGAAAGCACCATGTTACTCATATTATTAGTTAAGACAATTCCAACGCTGAAAATGTTTGTCCCTCCTCCCCTCAACACCTAAAGGCAGCTTGAACCAAAAAGAATAGGACCACACAAAAGGATAAGCAGGTAGATGAAAGAAATGTGAACAACCACGACAAAACAAGCAAACCCAATCTCTTTCTGAGGTGACAGAAACATATTTCCATTCTTTACTATTTCTCATTACTTCTGAAGAATTATTACAGTTCACCCCACCTGCTGATAGCTCACTGTTAGTTTATCACTCAACTTCTGAAATTTTCTTTTGCTCTATTTAAGTTATTTCACTGCTATTATATTGAATTGCTAGCACTTTCACACACTTGGATATCAGATATCACAAAAGAAATATCCATCTGCTAATGCACTATCAATAAAATCTGAAGAAACAAAATTGATTATCGGTGCCTAGGCTTCCCAAATCCAGTCCATAGAAACATTCACTATGTTATTGATACTTCCCATCAAAACTGGTCTCTGTGCACTGTAAATGGGAGACTGAAGAAAAATAAATGTCTCAAACTTTACCAGAAGGAGCACCTTTACAGAAAACCCAAAGCAAAACCAACCTAATGCCAGAGGGAGTCATATCCAGAAACACCGCACTGAGAGAAGACTGAACAGGTAACATGATGCAGACACTCAGAAGTGTAAGGCCCTTCCCAAAAGTCTCAGCATCACATCTAAGTGTGGGGCTGATCCAGAAAGGCATTTTCTTTACAGTGGGATTTTCTAAAACTTGCCGCAATATGCTTATTCGTGGTTGGATGGCAAGCCTGTCAAAAGCATTAGGCGTCGGGCTAACTCTGCTTTCACTGAAGTCAATTGTAACCTTAGCTCTTATTTCAGTGATGGCAGAATCAAGCATTAATCCTCTCCAAAAGGTACACTTATAATGACAATTTAGAGTATGAAAGTTGTATTTTAAGTGTGTGTATTGGTAGATCCCATAATTATATTTCTCCGCAATCATATATATTTTATGCAAGTAGATAGTGACCTCAGCAGTTAGTTCTATTTACTCAAAGGCTTCCATTTTTAAATTTTACAGATAAAGCCACCTTAAGTCTAATAATTTCAAAGATTATTTTTTTTTAGTGACAGACAGACATACACAAGCGTGTTAATTGACAGAGTATCTTACTTACCTCCATAATGCATTCTTATGTTTTATATACAGGTAAGCTTCAAGAGTACATTTCTTAATCCAATGAAATATTTATCAGATCTGAGATCTAAAGTGTACATATTCAATTTTTTATGCACACCTTTACATGATTCATGAAATTCACCCATAATGTGAGTTCTTTTCATTAAATTTTGTTTTTATGTATCATTGTTACCCTTTTTACAACCAGATTTATATTGAACTGACAAATATCATTCAGGTATCTTTGAACAAAGTAGCTCTTACCTTTTGATAGAAATCATGGAGCTCTGGCACCTGCAGTAGGTTTCTCTGTAAACAAACAAAAAAGAAATAAATCCAAGGTAATGATAAATTTGCAGTGAAGCACAGCGTGTTACATTACATGAGTTAGTTTCTTTATTAAGAGTTTCTTTATGAACATGTTCAGAGATGGCGTATGCTGCGTGGAATAATAGACATCAAGGAGAATATTCTGAATGTATTGCAGTGAATTCTGCACTGTCTCAACTCAAAATGCATTTTGGATTGAAGATTGTTGAGTTTCTCGATCAAATTTCTGTTCTTGTACATCTTAATGGTCATCTGGATTTTCAAAAGCACGCTCCTATAAACCAAAATTTAGACTTGCATTACAGGTACAAGGGGTTATAATTTACTGGTGAGAAACAGTTTTACTGTTGAGAGGTATGTCTTTTGGGTTTTTTGTTTGCTTCGGGTTTTTGCGTTTGTTTTTATTTGCAGCTTTTTTCATTGTTTTACAGAATACAGCATGGAGGGTGGGCACATGGGAGCTACTTCACGTGCAGGATAGAGGACTGTGAGCTCTGCTACTCAAGCAGCAGTAACCGGTCCAAAGCTTGAGGAGTTTGAGCTACCTATGGCTCCACGTCCTTGCACGCTGCTCAGTGCCTCCCAGCAGCACTCAGCGAGGTTGCTGTGAAGCACCCTCCAACACAACAAATATTCCTTCGGCTGTCTCTAGAAACAGCTACCCAACACTTTGTTAACATGGGCTTGAACAGAAAGTCACAGCAACCAGGAACACATTTTATTCCTATAGAAAACAGATTGACACCCTACAAGCCAGGCACAAAGAAATTTCAGTGTTCAGCCAGGCATTGTCAAGAGTGCAAAGCATTTATTTATATGAACTATCTAATAGATAGTTGACATCCCACCTTAGCCCTTCTGTATTATTGTCTTACTTTTTTTGGATACACAAGGCTTGGCTCTACGTGCTAAACACACCTTTGATATTCTCAACTCATACTGACTCAGTAGGAGACAAAGGCTTGGCATTTTGTATAATCTAGCCCTCAAAAATGCAAGTAACAAAGCAGAGTTTACAATGTCATTTTTCAAACTGTTGAATAGCATAAGACTGCTGCTATTACATTACAGTGTCACAAAATCATAGGGAAAATGCTTTAACTTCCTAAATCATTCAAGGCACCAAATTGCACTACTTAATGCTAACTGCATATTGTATTTATTTTTGTTAAGAGAAGGAATACTTTTAAGTACTAACCCCAGCTACTGACCCTTTACATGAACTAATTCCTCAATTAACATTTGAATCACTTTTTCTTTCCCTTGATTTCAGTGGGAGGAAAAGAAAATCCAAACACCATCCCTCTTTCCTTTATAGTTAAGATCAACATTTGCTCAAATGCGAGTTGTAGGCAGAAGACAGAATGTCTCTATTGTGAAAATAGGAGCAGAAAACATCTCTTAGGCTGGAAATTTAACTGAAGTTCAAAAGCAGCAAAAGAAGTCTGCCTTTTAATACTAACTCCCACATATGAAAATCCATATTGTACACATATGTATACACACAGTGGGTATAGCTTTACATATTTTATACATATGCTCTACTAATTGGTCAACTGGTTGAGATCAGGATTTTATTTTTCCTTGAAAAAGTTATTGTCACAAATACTAGAAAATATTCATATAATTCCAGTGACAGGAATTATCAGCGACAGGAATCACTGCATAGTTAGTGATTTGAGCTCTGCTTACCATCCAAAAAATACAGGTTTTTTGCAATTAAAACATAATAAAATAATAGACTTTTTTAATGGCTGAAACCACTGTAAACACTAAGGTCAACTACTTGAAAGAATAGAAAGTGACTGCAAGACTCATTTTCCTTGAAGTTTTCCCCTAGAACATTGTAATCTGGCATGCCAAGCGATACATTCACTCCTGAGAAAGCTCTCAAAACCACCAGATTTTTCAGATTTCAAACATCACTAAACCTTCAGAAACACAGTCTGATACTACTTTTAGTTACCTTGTTAAACTAGCCACAGCTCCTGGATGCGCTTTTAAAAAAAAAAAAAACCAAACCAAAAAAACCCAAACACCTAATTGTTCAATGGTTTCATTTCTCCACTTGGGCAGGATTTCCCAAATTTACACAAAACCTTCTTGTTATCTCTAGCAACTGTCCATAAGCTTGCTGGCTTTCAATAGCTAAATGAATACTCTCCTCCCTCAGGAACAAGAAATATTATTTGGGCATCAAGATTATCCTCTACCATCCTCTACTATCCAAGGTTCACCTCTACTCGGAGAGAACAAAACTACATGGGTCTAGAAAAAAGCATTCCTCAAGCTGAGCATGCATGCCTGTGGCTGGGCTAAACCTTGTGTTTCAGTCTTGTGGAACTCTTTCCCCAATTAAATAATATCAGTGTTGATAGCTCAATCTCCAGGAAACTCTGTCATTATGCCATCAGAGAAAACTGACATTGATTCTCTCCTGCAGCTCTCATTAGTGAGGCCAGAGGTGTGAAGAGGAGCTGACTTACTCTTTCACTCTCGAAAGGAGAGGGATCACCACAGAGGTGTCCTTCATGTGAGGATACAGGGTTACCAGCCTGGTGCGTAAATCATGTTTCAGATTCATTTAGAAAAATGAACACAACCAACAAGAGATGCTGCCACTCTCTTCCTAGTTCAAAGCAAAAAAAGCACTTAAACAATTCATAGTTTATAACAAGGCAGATCACAAAGAATAAAAGAAAATAAATGTTACACAAATCATGTAATCTCTTTCCCAATGCAGTTCATTAAGAGCTTCAAGAATAAATCAAAATAACATTGCCATAAAAAAAAAAAAAGGCTGAGATAATTAGATTTGTACAGCCAACTTATCGTGCTAGCATTCCAAGATGTCTTGAAAAGCACACCAACAAATTTTTGGCTAAAAGCATTAATAGAAAGAATCCTTTTCCTTTGAAAAACCATTTAGTGTACAAGTAGCCCATCCAGAGCGGCTCCAAGTACTGCTCTATGCTGCTTTTTCTCTTTCCCAATTTTAAAAGAAAATGCATGGTACATTCAGCTGAGTATCCAGGGTAACAAAGCAGAAGAGCTGAGCACCTGAATTGATCAGGGCACAGAAACTGTGGGCAGGCCACATTCCTTTTACAGCAAGCCAGGAAGGCAGGAAAGCACAGATTTTACACTTTCACTTATCCTAGAGAAGAGAAACGCAGCAAGTGAAACCACTGCGTGGACTCGACACTTACAACCCTGGAGACTATGGATCTGCTTTGGGTTTTTTGTACTTTAAAGCCACAGTAGATTCTTACAAGTTCAGTAGAGCTGTGAGGAAGAGAAGCTTAGATATGCCTCAATGAGCAGCTACATACTTTAATAAGTTGCTACATCCTGTACACTATATAATATTTATATGTCTTAGCATTTTTTAACTTCTCAGAAATTTCTACCAATGAAAATTTTAACAATTTGCCTGCGTCCGCCCAAAGCTTCTTTGATATTTGGCTGAAAAAAAGATCTTTTTTTCTGAATAGGTACTAGCATAGTCTGTGAAAATTGGTATTTTTTCCTAGCCTTGAAAAATCATGAGCACTTCCTAATGCCACAGTTCCTCTTCTAGTTTACTAACAAAAGACAGGAAACAACACAGGGAATGTGAGTGGAGCTGAGAGGCGTATCAAAGTCTCCCAAAATTTATGTTGTGATTTTTTTACAGAACATAATAGAAATATCCCTCACTCCAAATCAAATACTTATTTTTTTATTGAAGTGACATTTCCAAAGTCACTGGACTAAACCCTAGTTTCAGTTAAGACTTTGTATGTCTAAAATCCTACGTAAAAGCTAGAGAAAGGACCACAAAAGTCCATGTTGAAATTTATTTTCTCACTTCATAGCCAGAATTTCCAGGGACAAAACACAGTACAGTGGTGATGCTGATGGTCATGAGAATCTGTATACTTTCACTGCATATATAAAAAAAGACTTTGACCCTAAAGACTTTTTATATGCACATCTGTCTGTACAGGGTGACAGTCTTCTCATTCACTTGTGTAGCACCATTGGTTAGAGGTTCAACCCAAGTCATCCCACCATGCAGCAACAGGTTCCTCACAGACACGTAAGGGAATGACAAGCACATTTCCCAGAATTGCAAACTGTATCCCAAGAGATGAACTTGTCATCACATCAGCAGCTCAACTTTCAGATGCTGGAGAGAAAGGTAGGAGCAATGGTCCAGAATCTGGGATAACACGTCAAGCCATGGGTTCAGAAACTTCTCTGGGACCACTGGAAAAATCCCTCATGCTTTTGTCTATCTTGTGGGTGAGGTGAGATGATACTACTGCTATTTCACAAGACAGAACTGAATGGTGACATATTACAAGAATGGGACTTCTGGTAAATATTTAAGATTCACAAGTGATATAAAATGCTAAGAAAATACAGTATGCAAAAAATATGCAAAAACCATCAATAGAACAACTGGAGCCTGGCACGCAGAAACAGATGGAAAATGCTATTCAGAGACAAGAAAAGGCATCAGTAAGTTCACTTTAGAGAGGGAGACTATAAACATAGTCACAAGACTTCCTTTGGGGAAAAAGTAGCAGATAGGCAAATGAAAATAAAATGTGTTAATCGAACACAAAACAACACTAAAAACACCTGAGCAAATTAAAGATGCGAAGTCCTCCATTTAAACCTATTAATGGTTCTACAGAGTGTCCAAAAACTCAACCCAGATACAGCCATTTGCACAACATTCTCTGGAACAAGCTATTCTATAGTTCAAGAGCAAGGTGATTAAAAAAACCCTACCTTTGTCATGTGTAGTCTTGGAGCATGCAAGAAAATACTGTTTCTAATATTGTGCTGGAAACAAAGCACCAGTAGTGACAAATGAAGCCAAGACCCAGCAGGTACAGCAGAGCAGGCTAGCATGTGTCCGCTTTAAAGTATTTGCCTTATGCTTTGTTGGTTGCCTTTGCACATTACAAAATTCTGGGTAACTGGAGTTGCTCTTTACTATTATAAAATAAGTGAAGTTTGTACTTTTCAGATATCAAGTGCTACAGAATAAGTCTGACGTGCAAGACAGCCAAATAATACAAGAACCAATCATTTTTAAGCGCAAGAGTTGTCACTGAAGGATTGTGTAATGCATTGCTCGCAAGTATTCAGCTGGCTGCATATACCTCTGAAAGCATTCACTAGCTGAAAATTGCTGTTTGGGTAGTAATTATTAGTCTCTTGGGTTTTAATCTAACCAATGAGCAGAAAAAACACCATGTGATTTAGATGACCAACCACTTATGGGCAAGAACTACCCATTAAATGATATTTATAGTCATTCATTAATAATCCACAGGCTGGACTTTGTTCTCTAATTATATTGCAGTACTTACACAATCATGAATACAACTGTAGAAATCAGAATGATGCATGAAGAAAAATGCTAAATACGTCATATAAATCACATACAATACATAAATTGACTATCATTGAGTAAAGCCCTGTATTTAGCAGTTAAAACTATTGCTCATAACTTGTTTTGTAGTTCTCTTTTATGAGAAACAACAGTGCCTCACAACACTTCTGCAAATTTCTTACTTTTACAGACTGAAGTTGAGACAGATGATACAATTTCCTCAAGCAAAACACACCAGTGCAGCCAGGGACAAACCCAGATGTCTTAATTTTCAATGCAGGAATTATTCCAGACTTCATTCTTTCATTCAGTGCTGAAGATAGATGTTACAAAAATAATTTAGACTGCTTTAGGTTTATTTTTCGGATTTCAGTGGAATGGTCTTTTTTATTTGGTAAGTGAAATGAATACAATGTAATCCTTGAAATAAATCCTGCCATTGAAATTATGCTTGGAAAAAGGAACCCTAACCTGTTATTTGCACAGGCAATGAAGTCAGATTTCAAAATAGCAAATTTCAGCAAAATAAATTGGAAGAGTTCAACCAGTCAATTTTTCTGTTTCAAAGATCAGTTTTGAACCTCTTACTTTCCTCAAAGTATACGGAAGGAACATGTTTTCAAGAATATTACCGGCCATTATGAGTATACAAGTACTGAAATTAATTTCTTTTAACAAAAGTTTAGGCAGCAAAGTTATTAAAGGAGGTGTGTCCTCTCGTCTCCAAAAATGCACTGTGTTGTTAAGAGAGATAGTTGGTGACTTTTTCACAATGATTAACTTCAAGGAATATGGGAATAAGGAGCAAGTCTTGTTAGCCACTCACCAAAAAAAAGCAGAGAGATAAATTTCACAGTATTATAAACACCTTTAAATGTGTAATTTCTGCACAGTGTATGGGTTATACAAATGCTCAGGAACAAGCACACAAATGGACAATGTCACTGCGACAACAGGAGCAAACCTGAGGAAGAGGAAGTCGTGAGCTGCTAGGACATACAAGTTTGTCCGGCAAGGAGCAGTTTTACAGAAACAACCCCAAGGGCAGGCTCCCTGCCCTTCTGCTCCCGCGACTCTTTGGGGACAGCAAAGCATCTGGTCCTTCAAAGCATCCTGCCACCTCACTGCTAACCCAAACTGAATCCCAGGTCTACAATTTGAGCTTATTCCCCATTTTAAAAGGCTTTTCACGGTTAAAGGAGATATATAACCAGGGTGACAATCCACGAGACAGCATGAATTCATGAAGACAGAATTACTGAGTCAGGGCAAGAAAAAGTCTTTTGGAACTGCCTCAGATTCTAATATTTTTCCTCAATAACTTTGCCAAGCAATAATAGAGAAAAAACAAACCACAACCTGGTTTCTGGGTGGCTAAAGTGGTTATATCCCAGGCATAAAATACCAAACAAAACTATTTTTTAATAAAAAACTTTCCTTCAAAAGTAAAATTGATACCTTTTTCTGGTTTATGGATAATTTAGCTTGATCACTATAATTGTCAGAAAAATGCTGAAATATAACTCTCCTCTTCTTTAAACAAAGATTGTCTTACATGCTTGGGATCAATCCATTGACTCTCTTACACTGGTGGAATAACACAGAGGGTAAAGTTTTAAAGAGACTCAGAAATTCGCCTGTCCTGACCCACTACGCAGCATTGAAGGAGCATGATGTTGCCCATGATTGCTTAGTACAGACAAGGTCAAATGAACAAGAAGCCAACAGCACCCAAAGCACTGCCCAGCTAAGGGAGGGAGGCACACAGTGCCCTGGCTGCAGGTGCAGAAGCAGCACGTGTGACTTTTTGGAGGTGCAGGGAGTGCAGGACATTACGTTGCCCACCGGCCACACTCCTAAGTCAAAATGCCTCAAAGCCAGCTCCGCTCCACTGCTCCCTTGCTCACCAGCCCCAAGCATGGCTAGTACATTTTAAGACACAATTCAACCTGTGTGGTTGCTTCCTAGAGAAAACTAATTCTCTGTAGGGTTCCTTGAAAACATATGCAAGACCCTGAGACAGACAATATTGACACTTTTCAGTCTCACAATGTTAACTTCAATACCTAAGTAGTTCCCATTAAAACACTGACAGTATTAAATGTTGT
Source organism: Rissa tridactyla (assembly GCF_028500815.1). Classification (NCBI taxonomy): domain Eukaryota; kingdom Metazoa; phylum Chordata; class Aves; order Charadriiformes; family Laridae; genus Rissa; species Rissa tridactyla. The sequence goes on along the minus strand of NC_071469.1, from coordinate 75,884,094 downwards.
ACATTGACAAATGCATCCACGATTTAAATTATATCTTCTAGTAAAAAGACAGACCATACATGCCCAGCCCTAAGTTTCTTGACTTACAGTCCCTTTGTAACAAAAAGAAAACTCTCTTTTACTCTCTGAAGTGTTAGAAAAACTGGCTGAATTTATATCTTATTGCAAACTCCTCCTCTATAAGTAATGAGTTACTGTCTCATTTTTAAATTGCTGCAGTAAGTCACTGTCTGAAGTGGCTTGTCCATCTCTGGTTCTATTTCGTACTTTGATTACTGAGATACTATCGTTGGGGTTCTTTTTATTTAGTTTTAGCTGGTGCAAAGCTGACCTCCTTGGATCAAGCCAGAACACTGCTACACGATGGTATTCCTTCATTGAGAACGAACTACTTGTTCATACATTTCAAAGTCTATCACAGTCTTCCCCCAACTTCTCAGCACCAAATGAGAGAGGTCATCACCCAACAGCTTGGCAAATGGCACCTTTTGCTAAATGAAGCCTGGAAAAAGTTAAATTGACTTCTTCTGAAGCTTTTATCTCTCCAGTTTACCCTATGTGGACACAAGGTCAGAGCCCCAATAGAAACATCAGAGACTGAGCCAGGAAACAATGGAGCTGAAATTGAGGTGTAAGGGATATTTACCTTCTGACTAAAATTAAAGACTGCAAAAATGAGCCTGACAATATTCAGTTGAACAACTACAGAGAAATGAACAATGGGAAGTCTGCATAGCCCTGGCCTCTATTTACTTACAGACTCACAAGCCATTACCTTCTGCATCAAAATGTTGTCCATAAGCTTTCCTTTAGTGTCGCTCTTCACACGATAGTCAAGTCAGAGAGTGACTACAAAAACTTGCTGCAAACATTTAAAAACTGACAAAATTTCTTGCTATTACTAATGTAGTCCTTTATAACACATTAAAAATCCTTCGAGGGGGTTTCCTTGTTGGTTTTGTACGTGTTTGTTTTTGAACCTCGAGGTCTATTTAAACAGTCAGGTCAAACCTGGAATTTTGCAGCATATGTTTTGCATACTCTCATTCATCTGTTCACTCCAACAGCTTCTCAGTTTCTGTCACTCAGAGTAAAATATGCCATCTCCCTGAAAGCTTAAATAGCAATAGAAATAATATTAAAACACTAGCAAACTCTTGCTCAGCAATCCAATATTTAAGTGATACACATTTGGCATTTCTACTGTTGCATACTATAACTGCTTTGTTCAGAATGCTTTACACATATTGTAATGCATTAGGATCTTTTCTAGTGAGTAATTTGTTCTAATTTGCTTGAAATATATAATACCTATTAGTTATAGATTACACTTTTTTTTCTGGCCCTCCAGTGTTTCAGCTTTATGAAGCTTGAGATAAAAAAAGTCCAATCCCAGAAACTGGCAGAATTTACAATCTATTAAGACTGCACACACAATCTTCTTATCATCAGTTCATAGTAGACACAGAAGAGATGAACTGTAATGCAACTTCATTTAAAAAAAACCACAACCACAAAACATGTATATGATCAAACGCAAGAAACTGCAGTATGAATAAACTGGTGATTTTTTTTTATGTGAAATCTGATGGAGACTTTGCTACAAGGGGTTCTCCAGTTTGGAGTGTACACGACTTAATATTGGTAGGACTATTTTCCACATAGCACTCCTTAGGATAAAACAAGCTCCCTTCATAGCTTGTCTGCACGTTGGCAGATGTCTGTTGTTAACAAGGGAGTCTTGCATGCTCTGTTCTCTCCCGGAGTTTTAATTTTGTTCTTTTATTTCTTTGTCAGTTCCTTTTATCTGCAATGAAAGTCACATTTCCTGAAAGCATAGTTTCTTGTGCATATGGAATACCTATTTCTAACATAACCACACATATATCCACACATAAACGTTTTCTAATTGCATTACAAGAAAAAATAAATAATCAAGGAATAATCTTTGGGCATATATTATTTACCGTCTTTGGAATGTGAAATTGGGATTTGAATCTTCACTCACTGCTGCAAAATGGTCCTAAACCACCTTTGGTCTACCAGTTCCACATACCCCCTTTTTACATGTGAGACCTTCTCATGGAAGACAGTGCTTAATGTTTTGTCAGGTCTCAGATCTCTGACCCGTCAATAAAGAGCATGCTTCTGGTACACAAGGGACAAAACTCATCCCTGGAATATCACCACAGGGGCTGCCTTTTGTACATTACATAAACATTATTTAGTGCTTGAAATGAATGTGCATGTCAGAGAAGTTTTAAGAGCAGATTTCTATTTTATAAGTACATTAGCAAATCTTCAGAGGTTACCTGGCTAATTGAATACCGTCATAATTCCCCTATACCAAGCCTGTGGAACGAGCTGCCATTCAAACATGGAATGGAAACAGAGACTGCAATATGGCAAATTTAATACAAAGACTTTTAACAGTGATTGCCAGAGGAGCTCTCAAAATGAATCACTTTCAGACAGAACAATGTTGCTAATTCCTATTTAAGTTTGAAATATTTAACACACTGATCTTTTCAGAGTGTAGTTCAAAGAGCATACTCCTCCTCTGCAGAGGCAACTAGGGACTAAGTTTCTCTAATAGGATTGCAAGAGCACCAGACCGTCTCTGCAGTAGCTTAGAAAGATGGTGGGTTAGCCTGATTACTGGGATATTTACTCCATCAGTTTAGTTTGGCAGTAAGTTCTAAAGAAAAACAAGCCAAAATAAGGGATCAAGAATGATCCCTTTTTCTGCAGAACAACAGGGCTTGTGGGCTTGTCAATGGCTGATGTCAGAACAAGCTGAGGCCCGGGGCCTCACCACATACAGTGTGCTGGATGCACCCATACATTTATGAGTTAGATCTGTTTGGCTTCCCAGCCCAAGCTGATCAGTTTTTATGTCAAACAGATGCACATGTAAACTGCTCATTGTCAAGTCTTTCTTCCTTTTATGCTTTGTTCCCTGTGCCAAATAAACATGCTTGGGTTGTACATCTGATCATTGCACACCAGCTGCCACAACTTCCTGCAAGGAAAAAGACACGGGTGCCAAGATGCAGGTGACCCAAGCAGCTGAGTGCTATCAGCACACCTAGTACTGCTCTGAGGCCTGGCCTAACACAGAGATGTTCCCTCAGAACAGGTAATGGCCTTATACATACAAATTAAAGGATGCATCAAGAAAGACCACGAAGAAAACAGGTGAGTAACTAATCCTTTAACCTTGGCAGCTTTTACCAATATCCTATAAGCTGATATTTGAGAAAACAGAAACTTTGGTTAAGAGTTTTATTAACAGAGCTACCAATTCTATTGGCTTTCAAGTGTCACTGAAATGCTCTGATCCTCTCTTTCACAGAAAAAAATCTTACAGAGCTGGACCTGAGGCCCCGAGATCCTCATTTACTTCAACTGCCTTTAGACTGAGCCATGTATAGTTCTTTATATTCTACATAAGATGCATGAAAATACATTAAGAGTAATCTAATTTAATTAAATCTTTGCTTAATTACATACATTGGAGCTGTACTGTCAGATACAGATCGAGTTTCCGCAACCTTTTCAGGAGAAAAGACATATAAAGGGGTTTAAAACACTATGTTAAAAGTATAATGCTGATGCATTGAAAGTTTCATTTACTTTGGTTTCATTCTGAAGCAGTATAGGATTAAAATGACATTTAAACACTCAAGTGGATCCCAGCTATGGCACAAATCTCACTCATCTTCCTCTTGTGGAAGAGGATTTATGGGCTTTTATTCTCCTAATAAACATACCAAGTTTGCTATGGCAACATATACTGTGTATACTGTAACACCAACAGTAAAGTATACCGTGACGTGTACTGTGGCCACAGTGCAGCGTGGCACAGGGCGCACAATCTGTAGAGCCTCTGGAAGGAAGAGATCTGGGAGACAGCTGTCTGCCATCACAGGAGACTAAATCAGGAACGTATGCTTCCCAGTAATCATATTTCCTTTTAAGTAACACCCTCAAATATTTACACACAAACATACACAAGCACATGCACACACAAACTTTCCAAATATACTGGCAAATTATTTACTCACTACTCAACATTGCATGTCTTCTAGAATACAAAATTCCAGCTCCATAAAACAGTTTAGAAAAAGTATATATTGAAAATCAGCTCCAAAGACCATAGAAGTTAGTGTGAGTTCAGGGAACTAAATTAGGCAGATTCATCTTGTTGCTGTACTGTACATTAGTTTTCATTAGATGAATCCCGCAAACTTTTGAGTGTAAGGCAGTTAGAGGCGGCTCTTGTGTGATGAGCCATTGTTTCCTCATCTTTTCCCTCTATATGTGATGCCCATTTTTCAAGTAGCTACAGGCTGAAACTGTATAGTATATATCCACACAGTATTTTTTATTTTGCTAAGATAATGAACAAGGTATATAGTAATTTCTTCCCTTCAGTCATAGCATTAGCCTATCAGAAGAAAATGCAAATGGGATTAATCCTCATCCTACACAAAGATCAATTTCTAAAACATTATCTCCTCCTCCAGACATCCACAGGCTGTAGCCACTAAGCAACACAAGAACCACTGCAGTCTTTTCTCCTCCGAGAGCAAGTGTGACAAAGAAAACTGCTGGGAACTTCGCTAGTTCTGCTTCCAGTTTATCAATTAACCATATGAACATCATTTTTTCTACACCCCAGTTATTTCAACTGTAAAAATTGGCCTACTGAAACCCACCTCTCTATGGCACCCAAACTGAACTCCCAGTTGCACACCACATAACACTTTCCACAAAGAACACTCCCAACTGCCTGCAAAAAATTATTATCAAGATTATCGCTGCATTCACTTCTCCTGCAAAGTTTTGGTAGAGCATACAACTCTTACATTCTTAAAATAACTGGTGGCCAGCTTCAGGGCGGACTTTTTAAACAGGACTAGATTATTTCCTCCTTATTACTTTATGCTAACGCTTTTATCATCACATGCTAATCAACAGGAAAATACAGTTCCTGTTCTTGAGCATGTTAATGTACAAAAAGTACTGATTTTATAAAACTATTCTTTTAATTATGTACTTGAAAAACTGCTTAGATACATGAAAATTAAATAGATCTAATGAAGTGGAATGGAGTGCTAAGTTTAATTAAACAAATTAAAAAATTTGCAGAAAAGATATTAAGTGATCTTTTGAAATGGAAATGGTGTACTTGGTTCTACACTTCACGTTAAGATTACAGCTGAGTGTGTAAAATACTCCCAAATGCACCCTGGTAAATTCTGCAGGGCAAAGTACACATCTACAACATACAATTTCTTATAAATATTTGCTCAGACGAAAAAAGTGTTTGTCTGCACTTTGTCTTTGCTTTTAACAAACATCCTAGGAAAGATGCTTTCTCAACAAGCTTTTGGTTTTTTTTCTACAGACAATGAACTTTTGCTGAATGTTAGAGAGAATAATTTTTAAACTAATCAATCTCAGTATCTGTACATCTCCTGAAAACCCAGCAACAAGTGCTCCGCTTGCCCAGATACACAACTGAAAAGCACCAGGCAGGTGACCTGTCACGTCTCTCCAGCATTGCCCCAATGTTTTCACTCATGAGATATTTTTCCTAAACCATCTGCAACCAAGAAAGGTTGCAGAAATTGGCTCATGAGTAATTCTGAACACATACAACCAGAAAAATCAACTACCATAAAACTGGAATGAGGCTAGAAATGAACGTATTTATGAAGTTATTAATTGTTTTACAGCATTTCCCCTTATCTTTCCAATTGTACTTCAGCAATCTTTGGGTTCCCACAGACAGTCCCCCTGAAGGTTATCAGGCAGACTGACCTACCCAGCACCAAATGGGTATAAATAAGTCTTCTGCAGTGTTACTAAGTAGCCCTGTAAGTTCATGGCAACTTTCAGATTTTTATGAGTTTTCTTCTTAAACCTTCAATCAAACATAAGAAATTTGTACCTCATTAAAAAAAAAAAGTTATCTACCCACCACATTCGCTGACAGTGCAGAAGATGCACGCTACATGAAGAAACCCCCTCACAGAAACACCGGCGCTTCAAGAAGGATCATCTCCAAGCCTCCTGAGTCTCAGAGAAGGGTCCGTCACCTCACTTCTCCAGAGCCCTTTGCGGTGGCAATGGTGAGCCCGGAGCCCGAGGAGGTTTTTGTTACAGGCTGAGCCCCCCTGCACGCCAGCCTGAGGCGTTGCTCCCTTCCGGGCACCCCCCAACACTGGCGGGGCCCAGGCTGCCGCCTCAGCCGGCGGGGAAGGCCTCAGCTTTCTGCTGCCACAGCCACAACCTGCAGCCACCTTTTCTTTCTTTTAAAGGTGTGGTGTGAAGATGTGAAACACGTGCTTGACTTTCAGCCTACTGTTACGTCTCATTTAATTAAACGAGGACTCATAATATCTGTGTTAAGCAGCGAGTCGCAATGTGCCAGGGTACGGGCGGTGGTCGAGGGGCCAAGGGCAGAGCAGCCCCCTCCAGCACCACGGACGCACTGCTGACTGAAAACTGCACATTCGCTTCCAGTTTCACCTGTAGAAAAACGCCCAGCTGTTCAGAAATACCGACAGGCCCCAACTGAGATGACTTCAGCCCAAAATGTCAACTACACCACTGCGAAGCAGCCTAAGGTGAGGTGAAATTTGGCCCGATACACTGACAGTCCTCAGGAAATACCACACATAAACAGGTGCCTTTTGCTCCCTGCAATGAGGCCAGCATCAAGCCGGCAATAAAATGGGAGCTGTGGGCATAGATATCCCACGGAATTGGGGCACGTTGTGGGAAATCCAGGGCTGAATTTAAGGTAAAGCAGCACTCGGGCAAGCACGCTCTACCCACGCTGCTCCAAAGCACTGAAATCCCAGCAGACCGCCTCCTTCTAGATTTAAAAAACATCCTCCCTCCTCAAAACTAACGAAAAACCCCAAAATAAGGCCCAGAAAACACTGTTCAAAGTCTCTGATTGTTATTATTTCTTCTCCCCGCACCACTCCCAATTGCAACTAGTTTAGAAAGATAGAAAAAAAAAAAAAGGACCTCGCTGTAAAACCTAATGCCTGAAAAGCTTTCAAAAAGACTTAAAATAAGCATTTGTCTCTCTTCATAATGATTTGAGCTCAGAAGTCACGGAAAGGTCATATCACAAAGGGAGTGGCTCCTGAGGCAAAGGGAAGCCTTTATTACTTTAACTAACCTCCTTGAGGGCAATTTCACATCCATAATCCAAACTATTCAAACAATGTGCAATGAAAGTAGGTAAATGATCACCTTGTATGTGCTCAGATTTTGATTAGCCGCTTTATTTTGCTCTATTTAAAATCTGGCAGAGCTAATTCTTTAATCCAATATTTTTAATGTGCTCAGTTATATCAGAAAGAATTTTTTTTGTCAGCACAGCTGAATAGCACAGTAATTAATAATAATTCTAATGATCAGAGCTTGGGAAATAAATTATTACTGAATAAGCATAATTAAAGTTATATATAGTCCTCTTGTATCTGAACGTAATGCTTGCATGACTCTTTAAAATGTTGTATTTAATAGATAAAATTTGACTGGAGTGTGGCTGTCTTTTAGACATACTGTGCAGAAATGGGAACGATTTGTAGTATATGGTATCTACTATAAGTGTACACAATTTCTAAAAAGGCCTCATATTTTGTACCACCTTCTTCCTGTTAGTAGAAAAATCTTACAGAGTTCTTCCATTTGGTAAAGTCACCTATAACATGCTTTTTTTCCCCCCTGTACATCTAGGAGAGGACAAAACAGGCCCTCTGCTTTGTATCATCTATGCAGAGTGCTGTATATCCTCTCACTTTTTGGTTTACTAGAGTAGTATTACCTGCTTTATGTGCAATCTTACCCTAATCATGACCTAGCATAGTCAAAATTGAGAGGAATAATCATGTTCAATGTTTTGGTCCCAGTAGCTGACAGAGACGCATAAGGCATAAAAGCAGAGATGAATTAGGGTAACTCCCCTTATCCCATTCAAGAACTACAGTCCCCTCCCAAAGACGGTTTAGTATTTTTACCTCTACTCGCATGAGAGGGAAACAGAGGAAGAAAACCAATTACCATCAATATTTAAAAATACTTAGATTAATACACATAGGCAATCCAGCTCCCACCCAGTGTCTGAAAGAAAATGCCCTCTGATTTTCAATGAGAGCACACGGCAAGAGCCCAGCTTGAGTACTCAGTGTTTTCATGCTACATGGGACCATCCCAGGTGTAATGCAGATGCTCTTCGTGTGTTGTGTTACCAGAAATACCAGCATTTTTTTCCTGCTTTGCACTCTATGAACCCCTAAAAACAGTCAGTACCTAGTGAAAGGACCTTCCTGTCAAACACAATAGAGAGAGGGGGATTTGGGGGGGGGGGGGGGGGAACAAAAACAAAAAACAGTAGCAACAACAACAAAAAACCCACACCACCACCACACTACAGGGAGAAAAGGGGAGGAAATAGCCTAAATTAATCAGAGATTACTATCATTAATCAAGGGAAAGACGCTTGAGCCAGAATCATTGTGCTAGAAGGTAGTAATAGGAAATGCGCTTGAGCCAGAATCCCTGTGTTTGAAGACGATAATAAAAAATGGCGGAGAAGAACAATTAATTTTTAGGGAGTACAAATGAAGAAGAAAACTCTGGGACAAAAATCTGATAACGCTGGCTTTTCTTCCATCATGAAACAGTTCAGGAAAAATGCACAGCTAGTCTGACACCAAGACAAAGGTGCCTTTACCTGCTGGCCCTGGAAGCCTCCACTCAGTAAAACATATGTCAAGGAGATGAGCAAATTCTTTTCCATCCAGAGACTTTTCTCACCAGGCTTCAAATTTTGACCCTTTCAACTTAGGGTTTCTATTTCACTTTTTACTTAGAGCAACATCAACTACACGTTTACTTCAGCAACACAAAATGAAATAGATTCCAAGCGGACTCCAAGAGGCAAGGCTTTAAGAACAAAAACCCTAATGCAGGAATATCACTAGGCCTGCAATAAAATTAAAAGACTTGACATCACTGTGCCACCTTTACTGTTTTGAAAGGCACTGAAGAGATTTTCTTCTTGGGAAGATCAAATAGAAAATAGGGTCCAAGGACTTGGTCAGTATTCTTTAGTGCCTGCCAAAGCTTCATTCCAGCTCTACTTTTGAAGTCACTAACCTGAGTGCTTACAATGCTCAAGTGCAGCACAGATTTATAATATGTTTTTATTTAAAGAGAAGAAATAGCCTACAGGACCAGGCGTGAGATGATATATATCCTGTCTGTTCCGAATGAACTGCTGTAGCAGACATTAAAAAGGAAAGGTGAGTTTTAAGAATACAGCTTTAGAAAAAACACTCCACCAGCTAAACCTATTTTATCCCCACTTATATCTTATTTTTAAGAAGGGAAGACAGAATGAATTAAATTGAGAGCCATGTATTAAGTCTTTAGAATTTTCACAGAAGTTTATTGAACAAAACTCCTAAGAAGCTGCTTGCTTTTTTATCCACAGAAACCTATTTATAGGAGCTGAATTCTAATAAACACAGATTGCAGTGCAAAGAAAAAAAGGTCAGCAGTGTATGCTCAAAGCTTTATTGATGTCTTGTCAATCAATCTTTTATTTTTTTGTTTAATTTTTTTAAGAAAAAAAATGCATGTAAGCACTTTTTCTCCTAATAGTGGATTTATTGAGCATTTCAACAAATCAGATCATAGATACAATAAGCAATGATGGCCGATTATCAACTTTGTGTTTTCAGGTCAGGTTGTAAATTGACCCTGTGTTCGCTTCTCTTCTTTCTGGGGAATAGCTAAGGCCCTTTTCAAATACAATAATTTCCAATAAATTTTTTTTTCCATGCTTTCAACATTCTAGAAGAGCAAGCTTAGTGGGGGGAAAAAAGCAACCCTGCTGGACAAATACATAGAGTCACATATATTGTCTCCTTGTAAACTAGTTAAAATAATAAAGCTGACTCTTAGATTTAAGAGAGGTGAATCCAAGGGATGTAAAACTTTAGCGAATGGCCTTTAAAACCATAGTGTTTTCCTCCCAACAGTTGGTGTGAGTTCTGCAGAAGTTCAGTAACGTACCTCAGCTCGGATCCTGCACATGGAAGGCAGAGCTGCCAAGCCCTCCTGACCCTGGTTAAGTGGTCACCTCTTCTTTCCAAGGCAAGCCAGCCAACCTTTTCCATCTGGCTGCAGTCCTTCCTCAACATTTAGCTTCCCCAACTTTTACAACATTCCTTTCAGTTTAGTAATTTTGAGAGACCGTGATCAGTACCTGCACGCAGTAATTCAGACAGGACTACCCACGGCATTACTGTTACTTGTCACCTATTCCTCTTCCAACTTCACCATTCTCTTATTTTTTTATCTGCAGCTTCACACTGAGAAGTCGACACTGAGGTGTCTAATGTGATAGTGGATTCCCTTGCCTGAGTTGACACAGTTAATTTAGCAGAGTGCAAAGTACAGTGAGAGACTATTTTCTTCCCTCCAGTATACATTACTTTGCATTCGCTTGCCATCACATTCTCTGTACGCTTTTTTAGTTAGGTGTTTTGTTCTTGTAAGTCATTTCTTCCTAATAGAAAAAATAAGAACATGCAGACAGAAGAAAGCACAGGCATTGCCAGAACCCCTCGGAAGCCCAGAGAAGACGGAAACTATATTTTACTCCATGAGAAACATCCACTCCACAAATTACATAACACTTACACCTGCAACTCCGTTGATCTCTCTCCCCATCTTTTCCATAATTCAATATACTTACACAGTCTGAGAAGTAACCTTAATAAGCTAGTTGCTAACTTTCTGCTGTATGGCAACAGCCTAAACAAGCACGTAAAGGGGAATCATGCTACTATGGTAAAAAGCCAAAACACAACAAAGCTACTGCATTTTAAAGCATTATCATTTTTACTATTGCAAGTTTCGAATGCACTGGACGTGCCATCAGGAGCATGCCTCAGACTGAATAACCATGGCAGTTAAATCACTTCTGAAGGAATGAATGCAAATAAGGTCACAAAAATCACAAAGTTGCCTTCTAAAGAGAGAAATGCCATCACACGAAGCAATTCGTAAGGGCAGACCAACCGACAACTGTCCAGTTTGACACTACACACAACTTAGTTTTACATTACGAGCAGTTGTCTTTCCTTTTTAGTGCCTTACAAGACAATTCCATTTTATAAGGACCAACAACAGGTTCTGAATACACCCTGCTGTTGTTGGCACTAAAAAGTGACAAGGAGTACATACGACTGCATTTTTTTTTTTTTTTTTTGCTTTATTTCGTAAGAGATGTGACTACCTAACGTAGGTTAATGAGTTAGCTACATAATACTTTTTCAGGGGTCAAAACCAAAATTATTGCAATCTCTTACAAACATTTCATAAGCAGCTTTTCATTTCTATAAATGTGTTTGTAATTTACAGATCTTCTCTGACCAATTAAAATTAGCCTAAAAGTATTCCTGGGAAGAATTGCTTTGTATTCCATTTTCACATTGATGGCATTTGATTAATTACTGAATACTTTCAGCTGTCTGAATGAATAGCACATTATTATTACTGTTTAAACAGAAGTGGAGTAGAACAATAAATAATGTAAATGCACTTCATGTTCAAACTTTTATTAAACTTTCACAACATTTTGACATATACCAGTGGCCACATGAAAATTCACGACAACAGATAATCAGACCTTACAATGAGCAATAAATCAAATTTGAATCTTCCCTCCAAAAAACGCTTCAGGAATCTGGTTTTTATTATTCAGACAAGCTCTGATTCTGTCTCTCATCATGGAACAAAAAGCTCTGTCCAGGAAGGAGTCCCTTCTGGGACAGATCTTGGTGTTGTTCTTTTTTAGATAGTTCAGCTGATTAAAAAAAATGGTGAATCTTGCCTTAAGATGCTTAGAAAGTTTTCAAAAGAAAATGTCTCTGGAATTATAAACTGGAACTAGAGATATTCCAGCGCATCTTAGCATGGTTCATCTCTCAGATGCAGGTGAATGTTTCCCTCACCAGCAAATGCCAAGATAAAAGGCTTCCTCAAGGAACCATTGTCCCTGTTCGCTTTCTGTGTCTATGTTTCTACAGTTTTGGGAAGAATTAAGTTGCTGGAACAAAAATATATATTTACAGTATTCCTTTAGGATTTAGAACAGTAGTGCTTTTATTTTGTGAAGCAATTTAATCAGGAAGATATCTGCACTGGGAAACAGTCTGCTACTTTGGAGTTCTGGCTTGTCACTACAGAAAATTTAAAGTCAGACATAAACTTAACCCTCTGTTGTTCACAGGGTGGGATTACATTTATTTTATAAAATTGATGTAGAAGCCACAAGTTGTTTTCTTCTTGCCAGATCCCTGTTACAGGATGTACATTTTTTCTTGTTTTACAACGTATAAAACAACCGTGTCACTATATACTTCTACAGCATACAGATTTAAGCCTTCCCTTTTGAGAAGTAAATCAATACTGATCCAGAATGAAAAGAAAACAGGAGCACTAAGAACAATAGCGGCTCTCCACTTTGAGTCATTTACACTAAAAACCTGACTACACAGAAGTCAATGGCAAAAGTCCAAGTGACACTAGCATATAAAATTCACCATTCACACCTTATTCAAGCTGCCATGCACTTAGGCAGCAAAGAGTTTTTGAGAATGATCACATCTCAGGTTTCTGTCCTGCTGTATTTAGTTTAAAAGTACGTATAAAAGACAAAGATTCACTCGCTCCAGAAATTTTACCAGAGGAAGTTCTTTTCTTTCATTTATTTTCACACAAAGGATCACAGAGAACAGATGAGGTGGGAAGCAACCTCTGGAGATCATCTAGTCCAACACCCACCCTCACTCCAGCAGGGTCAGGACCACGTCCAGTTGAGCTTTCAATATCTCTAACGATGGAGACTCCACAAGCCTCCCTAGGCAACCTGTTCCAGTGTTCAACCAACCTTAAGGTGAAAAAGGTGGTTTTTCTTTTGTTTAAATAGAATTTCTTATATTTAAATTTGTGCCCATTGCCTCTTGTCCTGTCACTGGGCAGCACTGAGAAAAGCCTACCTTCATTTTCCTTACTGCCCCACAAGATATTTATACACATTGCTAAGGTCCCACTGAATCCTCTCTCCTCCAGGCTGAACAGCCTCAGCCACCCTTCCCTAAGACAGACATTCCTTAATCATCTCCGTAGCCCTTTGCTGAACTCATCCCAGACTGAGCATGTCAGTCTTATACTGCGGAGCCCAGAACAAGTGCCAAATAATTTTACATTCTATAACATAAAAATTGGGAAATGCAGATATGCAAATAGCTGTAAGTGAACTAAGCAAACGTTTCATTATTATTCTTGCGTGCTTTATATAGGCTTTCTGACGGAAATGATACCATGTAACAGAGAAATTGTATGAATGCAAAGAGATTCCTTGCCTATGATAAAATATTTACTTGCCTCTGCCAACACAGCCATTACTATATTTATCCTTCCAGCATCCCTTTGAGGTAAGGAATACTAATATACACATTGTACACATGGAAAACAGAAGGACATGGTGACCTACCTAATATCACACAGGAAGTATGTGGAAGACAAGGAATGTCTGAGCATGAAGCTAAATGTTTTACAGCAGATGTGTGAGATATAAAGTAAAAGACTTAAATTATTAATGGAGAAAACTTACAATGCTGCAGGATTCATAGGAAAGGATTTCCTCAGGTACATGTTCTGGTTCCGGCATTTCACAGAGCTTCCATGAAAGCATACAAAACTTTCCTGCCTCTACATTTTCATTAAGACTCTGGCTGGTCTCAAAGTGGAAAAAACCCTGCATTTTCATTTTAAATCTATTCAAGAACTATTGTTTTCTTCTATGTTGTCATTAGTTTAGGTACTTTCCTGTGTGTCTCCCAACCATTATAACCTAGACAGAAAGCATAAGCCCTCAGCTTTTATTTTGCCATGCTAGAACATGTAAAATCCTTTTGTTTCTTTTCATAAAATAGGTTTTTCCATTGCCTTAATAATCCTTACGACCCTTCTCTACATCTGTTCCAGTTTTACTGAACATTCCTGTCCATGGGTGATCAACACTACACAATATTTCTGAGGTTGTATCACAGCCTCTATAATAGCACTAGCATTTCCTCTCAAAATACCACTCCTAATGCATCTTAAGGTTGCACTGCCTTTTTCACTGCTGCATCATTTCTTAAAATAATTCTCTTTATAAACTCACGATACAGAGAAATAGAAGTATGGAATCACTATAATTGAAATATGGTTGGTTTTTAAGGAATTTCTTTGAAGGAGAGAGTAGTGGACACATTTCATAGATTAACCGAGAAGTCTTTTTCAACTGAGAAGCATATGGAGATGTGAGAGAAAAGAAGAGATGGAAAGGGAGAATTGGTGGGTGTTACATACAAATGGAGCGGGAAGATGAGAGCACAGGAGTAATGATTTCTTATGTGCAACAGCAGGAGGATATAGGCTCCCTTTCCTGCTTGGAAGTTCTCTGAACAGCTCTACACAGATAGAGGCTTGCCTGGCTCTCCTACTTCTAAACAAAAGAGGCCAGTTATGAAAGTGATTTTTTTTTTTAGACAGCTTACTCTGAGAAAATGGTAGACCCTGATAAAGTGAAAACTTCAAGTCTACCTGTTTGAATAAACATTATGCAGCAATAAGGGTCTTAAAGAACCAACTTCTTCATCCTTTTGGCTCAGTATTCAGAAAGAACTACACAGCTTGTAAGAGCAGACCTTCATACTGTCATCAGAACTATGCTATTGTCGGGAAATAAATAGAAAAATCGCACCATATTGTTACTTTAATCTATCACAAAAATTGAGATAGTACCCTCCTACGTATTTACTAAATGTAAAAAGCAGCTTTTCATACAGCTGCCACAGTCATACAGCTGATAAAAATCTAGAATCTGAATTCTTTTGGAAATTTGGGATTTTCTTTCCTTCTTTTTCCTCTAAATAAACACAAGGTATTTCCAGTGACAAAAAAAAAATCAACTTAATACCATTATATACTTTCCTCTGAATGTGAAATCAATAGATTAGCTTTCACAGTACTAAAATAGGAAGCGTAATTTATATTGTATATGTATTAAATATACATCAGTAAATACAAAATGACGCATTCAACATTCTTGAAGCAAAATTAGAAAGCTGACGATTCGTTTTGACTTTTTTATGTAAAGATTTCAGCAGCATCGGCATATTTCTATGAAACATCTTTCAGCTTAACTTTTTGGTTTGTAAGTAGAAAAAAAGTATTGAATTTTTTTTTTTAAGCTCTAATGAATGTCAACTGGCTTTTTCATAGGGAAAAATCTAGAAATCCTTAGTCAGTCAAAACTCTCATTGATTGCATCCTCTGATGTCAAAAATTATTCATTGCTACTATATTCCCAAGAAAGGAAGATAATGTTGAAACATGAACAAATATGTACTGATTAATCACGCATCTTTTAATACAGTATTTCTTTTTCTCACACAGACTACTTCCTGAAGAGTCGCCGCTGGATGAAGGGAACTTGACATCTTGCTACCCTACTAAATAACTTCAATCATCTTGATACATAGAGCTTTCAGGTCAAGGAGAGACAAGGCCATGTAAATGTAAGTGATTCTTAATGAGTTCTTTACCCATAGCTTTATTAAGGCACAAATAACCATCAAATGACTCACATTATTGATTTTGAACACGGCATATGACTTGAGTTATTTCCAAACCCTGAAGAACAACGGTGGAGAGACAGAACATCTTTAGCCAGGGCAGTAATTATTACCAGAGTTAGTTATCTTCAAGAGTCACTGTCAAGTAGTCGGCAAACATGTAGGAATTGCATGCGACCTGAGAATGTGCTTGCCGCTGTCTGAACCACAACATGACAGAGTACACCCACGCTAGCCTTCCTTCTGCCCATAAAACTCCCCCTGTATTTCTCTTGAACAATGGGAATGCAATTCTCCTGGTGCCAGTAGATCATACTCTAGTAAATCTGAAGTCAGAAGATTAGAAATTGTTCCTATGGGTCAGGTAAGTGGTTGTCTGTCAAGTCTCTAAGTGGGGCTACCGCTGGCTATTTCAGGGAGGTGAAAAAACCCCATGCATTATGCAGCTATAGAAAAACTTGCATACAAGGAAAAATCTTTTTACACACATCACCAGTTAGAAATTGCCTTTGCTAGACAGGTAGAGTCTTACATTACTTCTAAAACTCTAGGTATTATTTTACATCCTTGTCTCTTTCTATAGATGCTTATTTTTGGCTGAATGTGTATTCCATGATTTTCTGTGACCTCTCTCCTCCTTAAGATTCCCTAAATCAAAATCACTGATGAATAAAGACACCTTTTTCACCAAATAAAAACCCACAACTGTAACAACTATAATACATCATTGATTGGTTTTTGACAGGAACACATTGTCTTTAAATATATACATACACTATTATTTAAACAGAACCTCTGTAGGGTTACTATTTCTTAGCTCTGTTTACTAACTAACTAAATGTCTAATTCTGTTTCTATTTTAAGTCTCTTGCTTTCTGCAATATCTTGGGAGAAAGAGATTTACAGGCTATGTGATTTCTGACCAATTCCTGAAAACATGAATCCATTTCATTTTCCTTCACTTCTGATTTCATATTTCATTATTTGAACTTCCTAACATTGTTTTGTCCTTTGATTGTTTCTCCATTTTAAAGTTCTTATAGTGCAATTAAAGAACTGTATAGAAATAACACAAATCTATATTGCTAATGGGTCTATTTACATTTGTGATCTCTTCTTTGCAATACATGCATAACATATATGATAATACCAAACCTTGCTATGCCTACTGCTTCTCCCCCCCCCACCAAATGCATACTAATTACTACAGCAAAATTGAATTTGCCTGTGCATACGTTAAGGCTAACCGTGCAGTCAGTAAGGAATGAAGCACTGAGAATCAGTGGTGCAACCAAGAAGGAAATACATATTTAAAATCATGAACAGGGTTTTAATTACTTTGTCTGAGAAATAACTTAGTTAATTTCTGCTTTAAGATTAAATAATTCTAAAAGATACTAAGCTGCTTTCCATGCTTAATTAGGGGCTTGACTTCACTGAACACCTCCTGAAACACCGTAATCAATGGCAGTCAAGTATCTACTTAAACCCTTTTCTAGGATGTCACAGCATCTTTGACAGAAAAGTATTATTACTTGAAAACTTTACTTACTGTATACTTGTATCACAATTTTGTTAACAGATAAATTGTCTAAATCACCAAAAAATGACTCAGGAACAATTTACAGTGCACCATAAAAATTGATGAATGTGGCAGAAACACCACTTAGATGAGAAAAGGCATTCAATGTGAAAGAAGAAATTTTAAATTAAGAAACTCCTAAAATTGGAAAGGAACTATCAATTTTGACCAAATGATTCAAAATATTCCCTCATCAACATAACTAGTTTGGGGTTTAATTCTCATGAAAGCCTCCTGTAAAAAGGAAACAGCAGAGAATTTTCTTGTCAATGCATCAACAATCAATGGCAAAAAGAGTAACCATCAAAAAAAAAGCCAGTTGCAGCTGGGGGAAAAGGAAAAGAAGTGAAAAGTCAGCATAAATGCATGGGAGGGACTGTTTGTAAAATTGCTATGCAAGTAGCTAAGATTGTATCGGTATTTCCCTTATAAAACTCCATTTTTAAAGAATTTATATTACTTGACTGTTAAAATATGTTTTTAGGCAGCAAACAAGGGCACACTGTGCATGGACAAATTTTTAAATTAAAAATGGCCTCCAAAATTGCTCCAGCAATTTTCTGCACGCAATTGTTTCCATGTGAAAAGATCCACATTTACTCATGAAAACAGCATACTTAAAAATAAAATAACAAAAAATTACCAACTCAGCATTCAACCATAAGTAGTACTATGAGCTTCAGTTATTAATGCTGCAGATGCACACACTAATACCAAAACTCCAAATAAGAAAAATGTCAGAAAGTAAGTTGGTAACTTTGCCCCTGCATTTGCATATACATACAGGGCAAGTTTGAAAGTGCAGTTTTTGGAGTAAATTTTAAATCAAACAAAGGATTATTTAATAGAATCACAAACCAGAAACCATTTTTTTTTCCTATATTTTGGCAAATATGCCAAAAGAAGCTGCAAAATTATGAGGTTTTAGGTCTTTAATATGTTTTTCAAATATTCATTTTTATTCCCAAAGTGAATAATGTGAACTAAATCCTATCAGCTGACTCTTGATCTCTAGTTTAATTGTTTTGTCCTTACATTCTTAGCTGTTCTACTTTTTTAACCAGCTAGGGTTTTTTGGAAGATAGAATCAATGTTACAAACCATTGTGTGTGTATTAGTAAAGACAATATCATTACAAAAAATGTCATCACTTTTAAGCAAGATAAAGAGTTCCCTTAATCCAAAACGTCAAAGCAATTATCTACATTTTGTTAAACCAAGAAGTCTTTTTAAAAAACAGCATGGCGTTAGGAATCCATGTCAATAAATTACAAAGCAAAACAGAGTGAAGTTGCTAAACTCTTTCTAGTCTCAATGGAAAAAAAACACAGGCACCAAGCGGCAAGTGTTTTTCATTCCCCTAAATCCTTGGTCTCTGTGCAACACGGGTAAATAGATGAATTGGAAGTGCCAAATCAGTTACTGATCTTGCTCAGCAATATGTCTCCAACAATGACAGAACAAGACTCACTGGAATAAAATGCAAGAAATCTCAATATAGGAAATTATACCTTCCTCCAGAAAGAGTTCCCTACAAATACAACTGCTTAAACATATTTTTGTGTGTGTGTGTTTATATATGAGTATACATACACAACTAATTTTAAAAAGTATTCCTTTATTAGCTGTTTGTGCTAGCATGTGCATTCTCTGAAATATTCATATGAAGGCAGTTTCTGCAGCACCCTCCCATAGAATGGGAGAAAGAGCAGGATTTTTCATTTTTTGGAGTTTGGACACAAGTAAGCTAGTCTGTGTGCACGTGGCTTGAGTGCAATCTACAGATGCAGAACTTTTGCGCTCTTAATAAAGACTCAGTTTTAGTTTAGAGAGATGGAGGCCTCCTGTATTATTACCCACCATGTGGTACATGAAACAACTCTCAGTCAGGCCTGAAGGCTCATAGCACAGAGGGCTGGAGGCACACAGATGAAAAGACAATGCCGGCCAAAGACTGATTACAATGCAAAGCTATTTGCTATTTGGAATTGAAATAGGGCTCATCATGACAAGCCTGGAAGCAATATTGGTTCACTGATGCCTGAGCCATTTATAAAGTTTGAAATTCACATTTTTGGAGGTGTTTTCTCCCATTGCTTTAATCCATAACTAGTCCTCATCTCTCACAACTGAGCTGACTACGCCACTGCAGCCACCAAGCCTTTCTATATGCACATATTTACTAATATGACCATTTCAATTATATTACTATACACCACTATTACAAAGCATATGTTAAAAAAAAAACCACAACAAAAAAAACACAAACAAAAACCAAAACAAAACACAAGCCTTTTCCCCCAGTTTAGGAAGACAGCCTAGTATTTCATATTCAAAATCAAAACCCTTAGCCACCACACCTTTTTCTCTCCCACTAATTGTTATTATGTGGTCAGTAGTATTTTTGCCTGGTTTTGCCTTTTACCTATATCCAAGTTCACAAACTTGAGAAGGTGGCTGCTTCCCAAGGGACTTTTCCCCAAGACCTTCTAGTTCTACTACTAAATCTTTAAAACATGGGATGAAACACAATATATACAGCAACATTAGAGTCCTTTTGAACTGCATCACTACAGTCTTTTTTTTTTTTTAAATGCAATTCTCTCCCTGCTGTTTCAGAATAAGGTAGGAAACAAATCAGAAAGGAAAAATGCAGTCTCTTTGCCTTTACAAAATAAATCCCCACCTTCCCTGTTAATGGGAAATATTTAATGATCTGCTACCCTAGTACTGTGTAAAGAAACACAACAAATATTGTGAAGAGCAAGCAATGCCTCTTTATCACTCACCAGTTCATTGAACACTCAACTTCAATTCAGAATTTTTCCATAGCTGGAGTCCTGTAAGCCACTCAAAAACGGGAAAGAAGCCTAAATTTGGCTGCAACTGTTTACTTCTCCTTTTAGGTGGTTTAAATGAGTAAAACTTCTAATTGTTCCTTAAAACTGTTGCAACATTAGAAAGGGGCTGCAGCTGTGGAAGAGGAGATCACACCTGCCAGGCACAACCTGAAGCCATAAGCCTAACAGATGTAGAAACTACTTTGAAAAGGAGTCTAACAGCAGCCAGCTATGCACACATGCTGGGTCTGATGCCACTCCCATGGGACACCTTCTCCCACTCCCATGGGACACCTTCTCCCACTCGGGTGATTTAACTATGTACCTAACAAAGCAACTTCAGTATTTGAAAACTTACTCACACGCAGGTGAACAGCAAAATTATAGAGTATGTAAAGAGAGTCTAAGCACAAAGCCCATTCTGCACGTGAAGAACCGTGCATCATGTCTTCAGGTATGCTCTTCTCTGCCTTGCATCACAGCCAGTGGAAATGCATGGCAAGGCCACTTCACACGACCTGCAAGATGGAAGTAGATGAAACCGGGGGTAGGCAAAGGCAAGCACTGGTCAGTGGCAAAATAGAGCTCGTTTCATTCCTTGGCCTCAGGCTAGCCGGGCTTCACCACTGCTTCTGCACGCTCTGGTGCTGTGGGGACTTGATGGGAGAAGATCAGACGCTGCAAACTAAATTTATGTCTCTGATGCTCCCAATCTCAACTGAAGATGCAGCCTGGCAATTCACAGGGCGCTCATCACTTCTCAGACAACCTGTCCTCCATGGCCCCTCAGGGCTTGTGGTTCCAGCCTGACTCAGACTCGGAGGCAGGGGGTGGAATTTTCCTTTTGAAAGCTGAAAAGGAAATTAATTCCCCCAAATCTAAAACTCAACGTCCCACACCATTCCTTGCAATATTTTAACACAAGCAGTGTTTTCTCCTGAAGGGACTTCTCTTCTCATTCTCTGCTCCCAAGAAGAAAAGCCAGTACAAAGGTGAGACCTCCACAGAAGAAAAAAAAACAAATTCAGTTGGGGGGATTAATAAAGGATAAAACACCTGTGCAACAAACTATTTTGGTTCTGCCCTCTCATGTCTCCAGCAGACCTTACTATTAATATGGCTCATTGTCCAGCCAGATTCTAGATGAACAGAGAACTCCTTACTAGATCTAACACCCAACTTCAAGGAACTCACATTGATTGTATGCTTTAGCCCATCCTTAAACCAACTCAAATACTTGAATTATTTGCTGAAAGGAAACTGTAGTTGCTTATGTAAGTCAGTGGCTGATTATCCACCTAATTTTAGAACCTGCAATAATATCCACATACAGACCAGCTCATTGAAAGTAGACATAAGGCTTCTTCCCAAACAATACTCAGAAAAGCAAGAGTTAAACAGTTTTTAAAACTTGTTTTCCTACAGCTTCCCTGTGAGGAATGCTTAGAAAAGACTTCTTTCTAGCCTAGCCATCTAGGGCTTGATGCAACTGAAGAAACTGGGCGGCTTTCACTTCTTTTAAGCATTTGGAACCAAAGTTTCATAACTTTGCTTTCTAAGCTGACAACAATGGACATATGTACAAGTCATTTAAGACTAATACAAAAAACAATATAATTTTATAGCCATAGATTAACAATCCACAGGAGGCAGGCTTTGCTGGCCTTGTAGCGTGTTCCCTACTTTATACTTATTGCTAGTTCTTCCAGGAAATATTGTGGCTGGGAAGAGAATTTCCTTCAATTGTCTTAAAATTGGTTTTCTTTTCTTGACTTGGAGATGCTAATACGGTGAAAATATTGTTGAGGAGTCTCTTTTTATTCAAAACACTGTCATATTTTCATTTCTAGTGTATGACTACTGTGTTTTTTCATGCTGCATTATACTCAGCCCACACAATTTTTTTATTATTAATAAAGTATTGTGCTTAGAAAGACAAATATTGAATCTTCTGCTATACCAAGGTAATTCTTTTCAACATATAGGCAATATGGTTCAGCAAGCAATTGAATTTGGCTTAGGAATGACAGGAGCTACCTTCTGAGCCATAGTATTTTCCTAAAATACAAGTGCTGAGTGCTCAGCTCACAGAGCGGGCCAATAACATAGGCCTTGTCCCTCAAGGTACACAGATACTCCTATCGTTCAGTGGGACTACTCCCATGGATAAACGTTTGCAGAATAAACAGTACAATTTGGATTTAAGTACCAGATGGTAAGACCCAGGCACATCCATAAACACCTGAGCTCAACATACAAAAAAGACCTGATGATGCATGCCCTGACCCAGAGGAACACAAAGTGGGCAGTGATTTTTGTACATATACACAACGGAAGCCCTCTCTCCTTCTCAAAATGCCAACTTTTAGACTGAAAGAAGCAAACCACACCAAATTTGGTGTTTTCCAGTAAAGCCACAGTTCTCTTAGTTCATCCATCCCCCGGTTGGAGCACTAGAACTGGAGGTATGGGATGCTATGTCCTTCTTAATCCTAACTCATCACTGTCTCATCTAGTCCTCACCTCAATGTTACGAAGCGCTGAAGTACTGAAGAGATTCTTGCTCACTTGTTAAGTTTTGGGATGTCACACGATGACATGCTTTTGGCATGACAGATCTCTCCTTAAAATTCTTCCCTTCCTTAATACAAATTCAGCCCGTAAGACTACCACACCTTTAGCAGCTAAGTCTACAACAATTTCCAATTAATAACGAAATATAAGAGTTGGGATGAATTCATCAAAATGTTTTAATCGTACATGGATATTGCATTATCAAAGCCACTTTCACTGCTAAAAAAATAGTTTTGAAAAATTCCTACTACATATAAATTTAAATTTGTCCATTAATCTACCCTGAACATTTAGACTTCCTATGTAGGAAATACACATGACACTCAGTGTTTTAAAGACAATTACTCAGCCTATAGGCCTCTTGCCTTAACTGCTGTTGGTATTTCTACATACTTTCTTCATCAACTAATTTTTCTTTCCACTGATGTCACTGTAATTACTTCTATTCAGCCTGCATGTTTTACATTATTTATCTAGTCAGATAGCTGTCTTAGATTTTAATTGTTTGGCCATTTTTGGAACTTAATCCCCTGTAAAATTTTGCTCCCTACTTTCATGGTGGTTCCCAGCCAGCCATCGTGGTATTTTTATGAGGGTAGGTCGCAATCATTTAGTATTTCTATATCCTAGCGACTTCACTCTATTGTAACATCAGAACAATGGTTTCTCTGAGCACACTGGCTCACATCACCTTTTCCTTGGTAGGTCAGATAGCAATCACTCTTTCAGCAGAGGCACTGTGATTGAAAACACTGGCATCATTCTTGCGCTAGAGTGTCTCTGCTAAAAGTCATAGATTTATTCATTGATCAAAAGGAGTACCCTAACCAAAGTTCTAGGAAGCACTTTTACCTGTGTTTAATTTTAAGTCTGTGGGCAGTGTCATACATTCAAAACTTCGGTGCTTTCCTGGAGTCCTTGCCAGACATAACGAAGTTTGAAAGACTTGCTCTGAACAGGTAGTCCCAGAAAGCCTGTGCATTTTCCTATACATTTCAAGGGATCAGTATCAGCACACCATGAAGTAATAAAGGAGTGAATACCTTGTTTTGCTGTTTTCCTGCAGCATGTAGAAAATTGCTACTATTGGTAATTGCCAGTAATAATGAGCAGAAGCCCTTCCTTTATTGCCTCGTTTGCCAAAAATACCTATTTTTATTTTTGTAAGTCTGGGTGAACAGGGCAGAACACATTGGTAATGTTTTGAAAACTGTCTTTTTCATCTAAAGCGACAAAGACCTTTCCCCCAGGGCACTAGCAGAAAACAGCAAAACTCTGTACCTAAGTTAATAAGTAAGAGCAAATAAACTAAAACCTTGGGATTTACCACTTTTTCCAATTGTGATTTTCCAGAGTCCCTGTTCATCAGTATTTCTTATTTACTTTTTAGCTTCACAGTGTTTCCTTTTCACTTGGGATACAGGTTATTGCTTTGCAAATTGTATATTAATATTGCTTACCTACAAATACGTTAGGTATGATCCCAGGGGCACTGCTGTATGCATTTTAATGAACATTTGAACTTTTAAAATTCAGTAGCATTTATTTTCACCAGAACTAAGACAAAGTTGAATTCCAAGTTTGGTGATCAATTTACATCTACTTATACTTAAAGAGAGACGGAAGTAGGGCAAAATTCACTCCTATGCAGAAGGACTTGCATTACGCTTGTGTTCCGTTTAAAACTTCCCAACAATAGACCTTATATGCTTGAAAAAGCTAGTCCTGACACATGCCACAAAGAGAAAATATTAGCTCTAGCTAGGGAAGAGAAAAACAAACTATATTTAAGATACAAATGTCTGCTTAAAAAATTTGGGACCGTAACAACTTTTGATGAAACCTGGCAGACTTGTTTATAAAACAAGCAGTTGTTCCCTTTTTGGATATTAGTAAGACATCATGAGAGAATTAGAAAAGCTAAAGTATTCTCAGATGTTTGCAGTGATCACTCCCCAGTTGAGCGTTTGGAAAATCCAATGTGTAAAATTTCCCATAAACAAAAGATTTAAAAAATGTCAGTTCTGGGATGTTCTTGGCTGAGATTGCTGGAACAAATAGGAATAGGTTTATGAACATAAATAGCTGATGTGGATTGTCTTCAGGAATATTTGTGCTAATAAGCCAAAGATAAAAATAAAGAAAAGTAAAAAAAGTAAAATTACAATGCAAAAAAGTGAGAGAGCTGGAAAATCTTGAGTTGGGATTGCCTGCCCATTTTTGCTCATCCTGTTACAACTCACTATGGCAGAACATGGGATACAAAACCTGACACCAGACACTAATCCCAGAACCAAACCACAGTTTGAATGCTCCCAACCAAGTTGTACAAAAATGTGTGTGAACCTCCCATCTTCCTGCATAAACAGTCTTGCTGGCCTCACTCCAAGTCTTTCATGCAGTAGTTACTGAATACATGGGTGACAGTGTGCCTTTTACATTAAGAATTTACTCTAGTTTCTGCTTGTCACAAAAGCTGGTCAAACCTTCTTTCCTTCACAAAAAATTTTATGAATGGATATTCAAATTCCAGGAAAATGAGTCTATGAGATGACATGCAAAATTTTGGAAATACAACTGTAAGCAGCAGTGAGGAGTAGACGGG
Source organism: Rissa tridactyla (assembly GCF_028500815.1). NCBI lineage: Eukaryota > Metazoa > Chordata > Aves > Charadriiformes > Laridae > Rissa > Rissa tridactyla. The sequence goes on along the minus strand of NC_071469.1, from coordinate 75,858,762 downwards.
ACAAAGCCCAAACTCTAGGAAAAAACAAGAGATAGTTTCTCACCTTTCTGTCATGATTTGATTAGCAGCAACAGGTTTCAGGTTTAATTTCTGTCTCTCTTCTCAGAAACCTAGGAAAATTAAACCAAACTGGTTGAGTGTTCAATGAATGATACTTTTCATCTTTGCCAATGAATGAAAAAGCATAACTTCACTGAAGGGACAAAGCAGAAAAGAGTAAAAAAAAAAAAAAAAAAAAACACGTTCTGTGTACTGCTGTTTTTTTCCCCAAGGACAGTAGTAATCAGTCACATCACTATTCATTCACAAGTACAATGAGTTTTTAGTTAGGAAATTGGTTTGTCTTGACCAAAACCTCTATCTCCTTTAATCTAGAAGGTTTCACATCCCCAAGCTTCGAGCATTAGAATTTTACATCAGATTAGTTCAATTGCATCACAGTGACCACACTTAAGTACTGGATTACTGAGACTTTCCTGCTTCATTACAAGCATATGATGTCATCAGATGTATAACTTTTTCTTTTTTTTTTTTTTTTTTTTTTTTTTTTTTTTGAAAAAGGAAAAATATCCCCAAACAGGCAAAATAAAATACAAAGTGAAGACGGTTTAGACCCCTTTTTCTACCACTGCCAAGACCATTCCTTTCTTTCTGACCATCTGTTCTCTGGAACGGGCTCCTCACGTCTTTTGGACCTTAACTGTCAGAGTTTTATGCATTTGAGAAAGTATATGTGGTTGTGCCTGCACTGAGGCCTCTTAGTTCGAAACAAAAATTCTGTTTTATAAAGGGCTTTTTTCTTAAGGTGTAAACAGAAAACATTTCAAATCAGTTGCAATCACAGCTAAGGCTGCAGAAGGTCAGTGCAAGGCAGCATAGGAAACTCCTCAGCTAGGATTAATTACTGACCATCAGCCTGCTTTAAACCATAATCTCTTTCTACCACTGTCTTGGGGGTTCTCCTTTACACAGTTGTTTAATCTCCAGGTTCAGACATCAGAGCACCGATGAGTGCTATACAGCTGCCTTTAAATCACTCTTTCAGTGTGCTCAGCATGTGAACAGCTATGTACAAAACACACTAACATGGGTCCTGTCTGTAGCTCAGCTTATTCTCTCAGTTTTCTCTATCTGGATGACCCAAAATTTAGGATCACTCCTGCCAGGAATCACCTGAGTTCACAAACAAGCATGCCACAAGGGAGTGTAGCAAGACCTACATTATTATTATGCCTGCCTAACATGCCAGCACATGCAGCAAGCTTCTTCAAAGCATCTAGGTATCTGTTTTACTGGGCCATCTACTCAACCACAGCACCAATGAGTGCTTACCCAGAAAAGTAATCCTCTGCATCATGGCAGAACTCCACACCAGACCCAGAAACAGCCATAAAAGCAGGCAAAACGGGAACCAGAGGTTGTGCTTCTCCTGACAAGAAGTAATTTGGGTGGATTAACATGCCCCAAGGCCATTGAGTTTTTATGGACAAACCAGCCTGCCTTTATGAGATCCTGCTAGCTGAATACTGTACACAAGGAAACCAAACACAAAATCCAAAAATAACCTAGGCCAAGAGAGACATCTGGGGTCACCTTGTCCAATCCATGCTCAAAACTGGGCTGACTTGGACCAGGTTAGGGCTACCTAGTAGTCAGCTGTGTTAGAGACTTGGACACCAGGAACCACATGCACACATATCCCTGATGATATTTTGGATCACATCAGCTACACCACCTATGACAAGGTGATAAACAGAGTGGGGGAAAGAAGAAACTACAAAGAGGAATATGGTGTTTACGGCCAAATTCAGACCCATGCTTCCTTCTAACCACAGCAAAAACACATAATGTGGGTTCAAGGCACCCAATGCTATTAAAAAACAAACACACTTAAGGAACTTAGTGAGGTCTGTTTGTATTATATGCTTTGGCCATGCTGACATGGGTTTAGTCCACCAGAGTTTAGCAGATGTGAAAGTAGAAAAAAGGCACTGGTAAATGCCCCACATTTAAAAACAGACAGCTGGAATCTATTCACAGTGTTCAAAAACATCAGAGTATTTGCTATGTCACACTCCAGGATGGGACCAAAGCACCATATTTGGCAGAGTCTGGGTTAGCAATTGGTGTTTTCATTTACTTGGCTTTAGTTGAAACTTAGGGAACATAACCTCAGATGAGGGATCTCCTTTCATGAACTTTATATGTTGGTTGGAAAGGAAAGACAACAAAGAACCTCTCCAGCCTCAGCTGGGAGCTAGAGCGAGTGGGTAAGAAGGAAGAGAGAAGCAGAATTTCCTACTTGCTTCCATAACCATAGCAAACTGAACATTCTGCTCAGCTTAATGATTCAATAACACTCTTTTCAAATAGGTTAGCCAAAAAGTTTTATCTGCAAGTTTTTGTCTCTTCTTCTCCCTAAAAAGCAACGCCACAACTTTACCAAAGATAGAACAAGGCAAAGATGCTGAACATATGGATGCTAAAGGAAATGATTTCTCTAGCAATGACCACATGAGAACTCTTAAAATTTCCTTCTGCAGCTCATGACTTTTTAGTGGTTTGGATGACCTCGATAGGAAAAGCAAATATTAAGGAACTGATCTGAATTGTCTATGACATATACAGTAAATGCCAGACAATCCCTTCCGTTTACCATAGTGCCAAATAGCACATTTCAGCAAGTACCCATTTATTCAGGCTATCTAGTGGCTGCATACATAAGTACCTAGAGATGATGTAAGAATTTCTTAGACAAACATTTTTCTTCAATGTGCAAAACCATTGGCATCATTGCCAAATAATAAATAACCATTGATTTTACTAGATAAGACTGCCCTAGGTCCCTAAATGACTCCTTTATCAAAATTCAGTAAGACTTAACAGTTTTGAAAGTATTTTTGTAAGGTGAAAGTAAGGTGAAGAAATACATAATGCAGAGGTGGTGAGGGTCAGATCCAAATATCTTTGTGATGCCTACTGTCAAAAAGCTGCATGTGGATATCCAGTTTTAAGCTTTTTGCCAGGATAAAATAATAGCAAAGCTCTGACAGCATAGATACAGCTTGTGCTAAAGGTCTCTGAAGCCCAAAAGAAGGCAAAGTGGTAAAAACTATCTAGAAAGATATTCTTCAGTTGGAAACACACATACAAATATTCTCAAGTGACATCCCATTTCAGGGGGTTTTACAGGCCTGAGATAATAACAAATTGGATATATTTCTACTACATTTGTAGAACTCGCTAAATCTTGAGTTACCCTCAAACCACAGGCAACCACTTTGTGCATTAGTTGGTATGAATAAGCATATCCATGGAAAAAGAAGTCTTTACCCTGTTTCAGCTGAGCGTGTTTTCAGCGAGTTGCCACACCGCTGGCTGGCCCATTCCAGCAACTGATGACATCTGAAAACTTGCCTCCTCTCTAATCTGCGTATGCCAGCTTCCAGCCTTTGGGTCCTGTCCGTGTTTCATCTGCCAGGACTATAAAGTCCATCAGATTACAAAGCGTCCCCCTATACTGATATTTGTTCCCACATAAGTAAACTCAAACACAGTGAGTATTTGGTATCTTACCCTTTCGTGCTTTTCCATAAACCCCATTCAGGCCAGTTACCGCTGCAAACCCCACCCTTCCCAAATATAGCCTGGCAGAGATACAAGTGCCAATATTCAAATATGCTCTCCTCACACAGGATACCTCAAATCTCAAACTACCAACCACACCAAAAAAAAATATCTTCCTGTCCATAAAAATACAGGAAGTTTTCTTTAAACTAACATCTAACTTTCTCTTGTTTCTTTCTGTGATTGCTTTTTCACAAAAATACCCAACATTGTATGCTCTAAGGAAACCTGATTACAGGAAACTGCACAGCTTTAATTTCTTGTCGCCACTTAAATGTAATGTTGTTTCGCCTCACCTTTTTCCTTACATAAGCTAATATAAATGCTTTTAATAACAACGATAATTTGGTCACGGATAAGAACAAAAGTATTTTCTGAGGGAGATTCTCCCTCCTCATATCTATATTTACTGTGCATTGTGTGAACATTTTCTCCCTATGTAATAGAGAGCCAGAAAATCATCTGTCAGGGGATGATGGATGATGAAGTCTGCTACTTAGGCCTCGGGGCCTGGCCCTGCTGCTATACTTGACTTAGCCTTCAGTAGGCACTAAGTGCTCTGTCAGATTCATGCCAAGGGAAAAGCATATGCCTGTAACTCCCAAAAGCGTGGGAACCAGAATAAACAGAGACGTTTTTAACGTTACCACACGTTTTAAATCTGCTGTGTCACTTTCCTGTAAGCATCGTCTGTATTTTTGTAACATATACAGTCATTGTGGGTTTGTGGCTCTGTCCATCACTGCTCCTCTTTGCTGTACGCTAACCAAGAAAACAAATGAAAAATAAAAGGAAGGCACAGAATACATCACCATTTGGCTGACTACTACACTCTGTTCGCAAAGCAGAGATGAGTTCTTGGGGTTTTCTTCTCTTCCTTGCCCCCAATGACACTTTTGTTGGCTTGTTGCAACACGGCTTTTCTCACCTCACACAGCTTTATTAATTCAGGGGTTTTTTTAGAGTCCCCTTGGGTGCCGTATCACCACACATAGATATGTTACCACAGGACTATAGTTAAAAGCCATCTTCCACTCTTCTTTCCACCCCAAAAAGTTCATCAATCATTGAATTATGCTGCTTAGCTTGGATGGACTGCAGCAGGACTCTCAAAATCTCAACCATTTCCATGACGAGCCCCAGGTCCCAGAGGTCCAAGGTAAAATGATGGTTTAAAAATGATGCCAATCATAAGCATGATTTTTTAATGCATACTTTTATTTCATATTGCCTAACTACTGATTATAATCAGGCTTTAAAAACAGTTTTCTTAAGAGAGAGGGTCAAATGCAGCCATGATGGAATTTCCATTCTGCAGAAATTCCTCAGTGATGAATATCACTGTGGCGCCTTCTCTTTCATCACTGCCTTCTTAAAATAAAATATGTATATCATGGCAAGTATTAAAATGCTTGATTCCTTGTTTATGAGAGGGAGAGAGAAAATACCATAAAAATTAACAGCAGTTCAAATTACACAGAATAATCTCAAGAGGTTTTCTTTCCCCTAGTGCAGGTAGTATCTTTACCCATCGAGATCAGTAAAAAGCTGATTTCTAAAGCTTTGTGAAAAACTTCTCTAGATTAGATGTCCTTTCAGTTCAAAAAGGGATATTCCTCAGCCCTGATCTACCACTGGATAATTTCTGAGGAAGGGGCTTACCAGCATTTCACTCCTTTCTTATACCTTCTCAGAACTAGCAGAATTTATTGAGGCTTCACAGGCCCTAAAAACCAGTGCATTTACATTTTTTGATCAGTCACGTTAATCCTTAGAGGAATCAGCAGGTTCCTGCAGCACCAAAAAGGTACATAGCAAGGCAAGTATATTAAAAGGCATTGAAAAGAAGGGGTAATCTTAGGCTAGAGTCACTGTCACAACTCCTGTAAATTCCGAATTTCTTTGTCTTTGACATGAATATTTATCAGAGCAAAATGTCCATTCCTGAAAACTAGCTTTCTGTAGTCATATAAGGATTACCATTTGCAACCCTCACACTGAAAACTGAACTTCTCTGCAGTGTTACTAGGGATTTCTTTTCTACAATACGCATTAATACAAGAAGATATCCAAAGGTCCATTCGTCTTGCTTTACAGATAGGTCTCGCTGACAGATATGAGCCTGACTTGTCTTTTATATCAATGCATCCATCCCAGCACCACTCCAGGCTTCCCTACAAAATATGCCCGTCATTCAACAGCAGGAGAACAGTTTAAACGCTCTTATCTACTCACTCGAAATCCCCCAGGGCAAACTGTTCCCTGAGATGATCTTTACCCTTCTCTTGAATCTAATGCGCTGAGACCTAAAAAGGCATTATGGCCAGAGACTGGTGTGACTACAGTAATAATTACCAGTTCAGCAAATAAGCTTCTCATTGCAAGCACTGCTAGAGCTATATACAAGCCAAGAAGAGCCTAGAATCATTGTGTCAGCAATTCTCAAAGACTATTTTAAATGCTATCAAGTTTAATAAAACTTTTACAACTGAGTACAGAGTGTACTTTGTGTTCCTTTGAAATTGATGGAACAAGCCAATTTTTCCAGGTTTGTAGGCATAACATGTATTAAATTATAATAAGGAAATAGCTATTTAAAACCATGAAATGAAAGACTATAATATACATTTAAAGGTCAACAACTGCATGAGTTTTCTTATTATATATTTTAACTGAGAAGTACTGGGAGACAAAGGAGCTCTGGCACCATACATGTACAGCCGCACACTGTCGCTATTCCTTGCTCTGACTTGGACAAGGAACTACATACTGTTACAGGATGGCCCTGCTTCACCTGAGCCTCTTACAGAACTGCCTTCACCTATTTGGCGACTTACACCTTTAAATAATTTCCACTATATGTATTACATATCGATGGAGCTTTTGTAGCTGCAATAGCAAGGTCAGACTGAAATACGGTGATTTTATTCCATTTCTGCACTATACTTTTTTTAAACTTTCATTAAATCAGTTTTACCACTTCCACCCCAATTCCTTGTCTGCAAATACAGAAGGTTAATATGTCCTTTACAGAGGAAGAGAGGCTGTGTTAACTAACACTGCCAAACAGAAACGGCAGATGAACAACAAAGAAAAGCCAATAAGAAAATACCCAGATGAAGTGGAAACTTCTTCACTGAGAGACTAGAAAGAAAAGTGATCTAGGTTTTGGCTTTTAAAAGCATTTTAACATTTCAGCATTAAAACTTTTTTATTTATTCCTAAATACATTTAAAATCAAACCTGAACTACAAGGAAAATAATAAATTGCTGTGTTATTTTTTTTTCAAGTGTCATTTCAGTGGGCCTCATTCCATATTCTACTCTCTTCACTTAAACTGAGTAGGTATTTAGAAGGACTTAAACAGGACCTTTTTTTTTTTTTAGCAACACTTAGAGCAATAGATCTTCCTGGATCCACACACAACAGAACATACACATGGACAAGAGCACAGCATCAAGCTTATTTTGTAAACACCTTTCATTTGTTAATAAATGCAACCATTTTTTCCAAATTCATAATGTAAACCCCCAATATTGTAGCACACTGAAATATATACTTCATGATATAGACCTGCCTAAGTTTCACAGACCTCAGAAATCTTCATTAATGCTTCCTTCTAATCTGTGAATGTATACATATACATCACGTATGAAGCCTGATATAAATCCATTGACATCTATGGAACACTTCAACAGAAAGTAATTTGGATCAGTATGGGCAACTTTATACCTTTAGGCTACTAATCAGCTTTTGAGCATTAAATTCAGCTGGCTTAAACAATATATGAAAAATACAGAGAGGCACTCTTACAGTATTCATCAAATATGTAAAATACAACATAAAAACACTATCACAAGACACAAATCCAGGTGTTTAATGATGAATGTTCTAAAATTGGCACAACTTTGAAAAGCACAGCTGTGATTAGGATATAATTATCTTATGCAAGAAATCCATTTCAGAGCTATAATTCTTTGCTGCTAGCGACAGGAACAGATTTTTATTATTTTCCACTCACCTTAATTCTGCAAAGTCTGTGCAGCTATAAAAGAGTGATTTGGATCTGAGTCTGGCTCAGAGTTCTAAACAAATTTTTTGTAACTGATTGAATAACAGCAATTTCTTGTGAAGAACCCAGCTTTAATTTTGGATCTCAGATTGATGGAACAGGGCTGGCAGCAAACACACCTATAATTTATGACTGGATACATACGGTATGAAAGTAATTGGAAGAAACAGGGACGCCGCAGATATTTGTAAGTTAGACAGCTGATCTGCATTGAGATTTTATATCTCAAGCATTTCATCACATCAGAAAGACACCACAGTATCGGAAAATAATTCTACTTGCGTATGAATGCAACAAAACTTGGATGCACAGGTTACCTGCTGAACTAGCTTGCATATTATATTCTGCATAGACATCCGTAGAAACACACATGTATACCATATGTATACTTATATTTTCAGGACACAGCCTGTTACCATTTGAATACAATTTCAAAATTGCACAAGAGCCATATTGTTGAAATTGGCTCAAGGAAAGCAGAGATGTGGCTATGGATATATAAATCTCCTTCCACCAGAAGGGGAGTTTTCTTTTGACACAAGAGAAAAAAAAACACCAAAAAACACCCCCCCACCAAAAAACCAGCTCTGTCCTGTGTGCAGAATGCTTCCTGAGCAAGAGACACTAAATACGACTAAAAAAAACCAACTTTAAATATTTGTTATTATAGTGACTTGAAATGTTTTAAAAACAATCTCTCTAATTTATTTCTCCCTTCTAAATTTTGAATGCAAAAGGTGAAATAAATATGATCCACAGATATTTTGAGATTTAAAAATTACAACCTATATATGGGCTGGATCATTTGCAAAGCCTAGAAATTAATATTACAATCTACTTCTGAGAAAATTAATATCTATTTTTAAATCATTTTTTATATTTGGTATGTTTAATTTAAAGAATGTAAGACTACAGAGAAGATGAATTTTCTAGTATCTTAGTCATAAAATTATATCATTGCTACGTATTCACAAAACGGTTAAGTAGTATTCATAAATTAAAATAACAAGAGTTTAATAATTTAGATTGTCCTAAAACAATACTAAAGGTGAGTAAAAATAAAATACTCCATCTGGCCATTTTAATTAAGATCTGCTACATTGTAATAAAAGAAGTATTTGGCATTAATATAGTCAACTATATTTGCCAAAAAAAAAAAAAAATCATTCGCTCTGATTGACTAAGACTGATTCAACTCTGCCGTGGGCTCTGGTCACGGGAGAGAAGCTGCACTGGATTACACAGCACTATTGAGACATCTTCTTTAAATAGGTATTTTAAAAAGTCATGATCCCCTCTTCCACTAGATGTTCTCTGTAAACATTTGGGAAATGAATCACTTGGCAGCCATAGAATATAAGAAGAAAAAAGCACTCATAACTTGAAAAAAAAAAAGCTGTATTTCTTGAAAGAAACGAGACGGCTTTCTGTAATATGAAAGTGCAGCTTAAAAGATATGTTAGATCCATGGAGATCTATTGCATGAGGATAAAATTCGCCCTCTGTGTAAAGAATCAGCATGAGATTTACCCAATGATTAGCCATGATTAAGTGGTATTTTACAGATTTAGGTTGGACATAACTGAATAATGGATATTATGCTGGCCCTCTTCTATTAGCATTAATGTTACCATATAGAACTAACTCAGGATATCAACACCCCAGTTACACCTCCTGAATCAGCCAAAGTCAAAATGAGAATAACTACACTGCAACATAACCCTCTCTAGACCCACTTTATCACTTTGCTCTCTCATTAATGGTATTTGGACCTCCCAAACTGTATTTCACAATTCTTTTAATGAGCTAAAATCTCTGCAACTGGTTTCTCAGTCAATTGTGGGAACCTAGCGTACAGAGAAAATGTATTAAAATACTCCAGGAGTAATGGCACTGAGTCAGGCTACCTTCTGTCCCCAAGCCCCCCACACTTTAGCCAAGAAGCCACACCAACAAAACACATAACCTATAAAACTTCCCTTTTCCACTTCTTAACAAACTCTAGCTAAAAGTACCAGTGCACTAGAGTTGAGGATTTGCACAAACACTTCTGGGACAACACTTAGAAAGTTATCTGAATTATACCCAATAGAAGCAAGTTGTAAATGGAGGGACTGTGATGGAGTTTGGGGGGTAAGATGGCTTGCAAGTGACTCAAAAATTGTTAAAAGTCCAAGTCTTGCAGTGATGAGGCAATTCTGTCTGTAGTGGTGCAAATGTAATGGCATCATTCAAAGACCACCACTCTACACGAACCAGAGTATCTCCTGGGCTCTGCTCCTTTCCCTAAATTCTCATGGCAAACAGATGAAGCATGGAAGCACTACAAGAATGAGAATACTCACTTTCTAAACTCTACAGCCAAAGCAGAGTTCAGCTGGAGTAAGGATATTCCAGAGAAGTCAGCTGGGATTGTTTATTAACTCAAGAAATTTCTATTCTCAAAAGGTGACTACAAATCTCAAGCCAAATAAATCTCCAGTCAAGCTTTACTATTTCTGTATCTTCCAATAATTCTAAATAGGAGAATTAGAGGAAAACGTGCAATTTGTTTTAAACTGTACCTTGTCCTCTCTTTTTTTCTTTCCTGCTAGCAGGATAGAGAGGAGGAGACAAACTGCAAATTAATTATGGTAAAGATTATTTCCCTGAGATTTTTCAAGCCTCATTAAAAAAACTCAATTCTCATCAATTTTATAAGCCAGTAACACTTGTTTTGAGCCTTTGTCTCTTCCCCAAAACAGAGACGGTGCCAGTAAACCAGGTTCAAACTCTGTATTAATCAAAATAACTTTGAGTTCAGCAATTATTAAACCCAGTTAATAAATGTGGAATCCACGACGTATACAAAAAAATGATGTAATTTGTTTGACATGCCTAGTGGTCCAGGGCATTAATTAGGGACTTGACAAGTTTATGGGAAGTATTCTCTAAACACAGGAAAGCTCAAATCAGGAAATATTTCTACAGACAATATGGTACTCACAGCCTGAAATAGGAACAGGGATTGTCGGATGAACGAGTCAGAGCACGACTCAGTAGCTAGAAAACTATCTGTGAATCCTTAAGTCAAGAACAAGATACAGAAAATAGGAGGGTTGAGGCTAGATTTCTGGATTTGGTCTATAAATTGTACAGGAAATTATTTCTTGTCTACAATGCTATTTTTGCAGATATTGATCATTCCTTTGAGTTTTGGATGGGAAAACATGCAGGTCATTTTTGGTACGTGCCCTCCTCTCTCCCCTTCTCCCCATTTTCCCCTCAACTCTTTTGTGAATGGGGTGAAGTTAGAGTACACTTGAGAATTTGAAACTAAAATTTCCAGCCATCTTCAAATAAGGAAAAAGAAATGAGGGAAAAACATGAATTATGATGAGCAAGGAACTGACTGAGACAAAATTTTCCCTGTAGCAGGAGACTGGTAAATCTTGGGAAAACAGGTCTTTAATTATTGACACTTGTGCTGGAGCAAATCTAAGACAAGCCATTAAGTTGCTCAACCACAAAGAGATGATTAAAATTGTTTTGAGAATCTGGCCGTGTTTTTCTTTTGAAAATAAAGGTGAGGTGGAAAATGGAGTTTATGCCTAGATGTTCTATAAAAAACAAGCTAACTGTTATTTTTAATTGTTGGGTTAAGTGCAGGAAGAGAAGATTAAAAAGGCCACTGCAGTATCTGTGGTGATGAAAACCTAAATTGAATGTATTATTTTGCAATTAAAATATCTGAGGCATTTTTTCATTATCCTTATGAGAAAGTTGAGAATATATTTGAGGGCAGGATTCACAGAAACTGAATCCAATGAGAATGCCAAGTTACTAGAAAAAAAAAAGCAGTACTGAAGTCACATTATTGCATTGAATTGTTCTCTAAAAAACACAAAATAAGACAAATGACACCCAAATCAAAAAAGAGAAGTTTTCTAGTCACCAAAATTGAAATTACTCATTTCTGAGGGGGAAAAAAAAAAAGGCAAAACAAAAAAAACACCCAAACATTTCCCAATATCATCCTTCTTAATTGGGATAAAACCAGTTCAGTAACTGTGCTGAGCTACTAATCTCTTTTCATGCCATGTTCTGCCTTCATGGCTACATCTTGTTCCAATTTTGGTTTCATCCATTCCCATTTCCAAATGGCCACAACTCTCATACAGGCTTGCCATACACCAGATCCCATCTGTCTGTGACCCTGCATAAACACGGAGCCTTTGATGTTCTTATACACTTCAAACCACTTTGTCATTTCCAGTGATATACGAGCCACACTGTAGTGACATGCAGTCATTATTGGTTTGTGGAAGTGCCTTCCTGCTTCTTCTCTTGATGTAAGTTTACCATAGAACAAATTTACTGTAATCTTTGTGTTAACTTGTGCTTCCCTACAGAGTGAGAAAGAGGTCAGCAAAATGGCAATGGGAGGCTGGAAATAGAAATCCTGCACATACAGCACCCCAACAGCCAAAACCAAGGGTCTGTCTCTAGAAGCACTAAGAAAACCAAATCACACAAACCCCATCCAACAAACCAATCGATGATCAGAAGAACTTGAAAACAAATATTACAAGGAATTTGTTAACTGATGGACAGATTTACACACCCCACACAGCAGCTTTGTTGTGGTGTTGTGCGTTCATCCTATTACATTTCAAGGCTGCTGTTCAAGGCTGTTGGGTTTTGGCACTGTCAAAATGAACCAGAGATTACGTGGTACCATATGTCAGGCAGCTGAAGCAAAGGATTCCTGGTCTAGCACGTTTGCCTCTCCAATCTGGAAGGGAGTATTAAAATCAGCGGCACAGGAGAGATGGGTGGTGCAGCGCAGAGAGGGACAGGGTGTTTTCGCTCTTGCCCCAACACCTCAGCAATCCTGCCTGCACTTCTGAAGACTAATGTCTGGATGTTTCTGCCCCTGCCAAATGCAGGAAAGGGTTCATCTTTTCCTCCAAGACAAAAAGAAAAACACAAAGCAAAACCCTTCAGCAATTATTTTTTAATGTAAATGCATGTTTATTTCATGCCCTCAAGCCTTTTAGTCCTGGTTGGTTGTGACAAACATTCCACAATAGACTCTTTAAAGTCTGGCATATGTGCCAGTGCTAAAAAACATACAGCAGACGACATAAGACAATTAAAATGAAAGACGACAACAACATGCCGCTAATGGTTTTAAATTATTACATTGTAGAATACTTAGTGGTACATCATGGAAGAGCTATCCCCACAGCTCTACACAAACCTGCGCTCCATCAATAAACTAATCTTTACCATGTAATACACTGGTTTTCTGTTACAATGATGTTTGCATTATACACTCCGGCATCCTGTAACTACGGATAAAGGAGTGACACAGCTACACACCAATTAGCTCAGGTCTCTGCTTCAATATATGATAGATGTTCATGGTCCACATTCTCCGTCAATATCCACCGAGGAGGCACCATTGATTGACTTCTAAGATTGAGTTGTACTCAATAACTGCGACAAGATGATCTGCAAGCACCAAGGTGCCCAGACTGCAGGCACCTCAAGTAACTTACAGAATAACCCATTTTCCGGAGGAATTTTAAATGGCATCTGAGATGCACTGTGAATTAGCTCATAGGGGACCCCAGAGGCTGCAAGTTGCAGTCACTGGTGTGTAAGTTGGCTTTCTCAGTGCTGGCTTAGTTATTTTACCACAATATTTCCATTTTCTGCATAGCCCCAGTTCAACTGAGTGTCCTGAATAGACAACAATATTTTGAAAATAGGATTTAGGCATATGTTTTGTAAAAAGCTACTTATGCACAAACAAATGCACAAGAATAATCAAAAACATTTTTCTAACTCAGCAAGAAGTAACAGTGGGTTGTGATTGATTTGTTTCTACAGCAAGAAATACAGAGAGGTTTAAATGTCTGTTCTTTGTCCTTTTTGAGTTTGTTTGGGTTTGGTTTTTTTTTTTGGTAAAAAAGGGAAAGGAAACAGAGGAGCATTCCATGACAACCTATGGCCAAGTAACCAAGGGCTCTTCTGGGATGTAAGAAACTCAGATTCAAGTCTTCTGTCTCCCCATTCCAGACAAATGCCCTTGTCACTCACATTACTAGCTGTTACTGGGTAGCTCGCTGCCCTTCATACAAATGGCAAAGCTAATACTTTCAAATAAAGATTTATTTTTTTTTAGAAGTCAGATTTCAGCAATGTGGAGCTCTATCTGGACTTAACAGATATCACCTCTGAAAAGCTTGATTTTTTAAAGGTAGAGGGAGAAATACATCCTCTACTTGAAGAGCTGACTACCAAGAGCTCCTTTATCTGGTTCTTCCCTTATGCAATATCTGTGCTTTATAAATATTTCAGTAAGAGTTTTCAATGCAATTTTTAAAATAAAGATATTGCATTCAAGAAAGGCTGAACAAAAAAAAAATCTTAACGTTGTCCCTTTATGTTACTGTCACAGCTAGTAGCAGTAGCATACTTTCCCCCATCCAACTCCATTTCTAGTTATATTTACATAACGATAACTAAGCATGTTAACTGTAAAGACATACCAAGCAGCTCAGAAAAGTTTTTATAAAGTAAGAATTTTAGAGCTACATGGAAAGATTTTCACACAGAGCAAAAAAATTTAATACAGCTTCTATCCATCCTTCCTTTCCCCTCCTCTCAGACTTAATTATTTTTTTAACCAAAATGAAAACACATACACACTTGTCTTCAGGTTAACACCACAAAAGAAAGTAGTTTTACATACCAGGAAAGTGACAAGACTCTATGAAGCTCAACTGCTCCAAATTATTGAAGTATTAGAGAGACTTTGAATTCTTAAGCAGTCATGAAACACATTTGTAAGGAATACTATCTCAGTTTTAATGGAGAGGAATTACCTCCAATGCCTTGTTGGTAGCTGAGATCAAGGCAGACAGTTTTGTCTAAGAGCGCATAGGAAGTCTGCAGAGAAACCATGCTGAGTTTCTACCTGAAGTGCATGCCATGGTCACTGGCCCATCCTTCCTCTCCAGAGCTCAGTAAGAAATTAAAACACATTCTCTTGTTGGCAATTGATAAACTTCTCCCTATCAAAGGTCAGCCTACTCAGGCTGAAACCCAACTGGGAACCCAAGCAACTACAAAACTCATTGCTGTGTTCTTTTAAACTGATCACGCATAGGAGTACTCGCTGCCTGCAGTTTCTTGAATGGTCTCTACGATCCCTCTTCAGAGTCATGTTTAAGACTATAAACCCAATTAGAAAGTGAATGATATCATCTAATACACCTCTACTGAACATGATGAGACAGCTGATGAATTGCCTCAACAACAAGACTTTGGACAAAGGACTGTTACTGAAATAATAAAAAATAAAAATCACCAGTCTCACCAGTGCTCTCCAGCCCCTAATCCAATTCCACAAAGCAATGAGGCATTTGTATGGAAAATGCAGCAGCCTATGCCTTGTTCTCCACTGGCTGGAGCTAAGGGAAATATTTAGACACCTCTCTGGCAGTCCGCTGTGGAAGTGGAGGCCTAAAGGCAAAGCAATGGGGACAGAATGGTCTTTCTGCTGGTTTACATCTAAAACGTGATAAAGCATCTGTTCCTTCCCCTTCCCTGCACAGAGACAGATATACAAATATACCTGGAAGAAAGGTGAAAAGCAGCACAGTATTTAGCAGTTTATCAAAACTGAAACGTTCTGCTGAGACAGCTTTCTTCCTGAAGCACCTCCAACAGGGTCACTTGGGTTTCCTTGCGTTCACCTGGCTGATGCTGCCATCCCACAAGACACTGCCCGCTCACCTGGCCATGCCACAGCAGCAGGACAAGCTCGCGAGTTCCCTCACAGAGGGCTGAGAAACCTACAGATACCAGAGCCCACACTCGTGTGTCACAATGGATGGGTGAGCCTGTCAGAGACAGAAAAGAATTTCAAAACTGGGCGATTTTTCCCAGTCGAATCTCAGGATAGCTGTGCCATGAAGCAGAATTCATTCTAGAACCAAACAGAGAAAGGAAATAGCATAGGACATACAGATCCAACACAGAGTAGGAAGAAATAACTGGTATCACCGTTAACACTCCGATCCTACAATATCCAAACTTTCATTTATAGGGTTATTTTTCCCCTGCACCTTTGTCCTGATTTATGGACCACTGTTTGTGGTGCATAATGGCAAATCATGAAGCTTTAATCCAAAAACACTATCGCTGATAAAGCAAGAGATAATACTAGTACCATTTTATATAACTGAAAGAGACTCCAGCAAAAGTTATTTCAGATCTACACTTGACCTAATTTTTTTTATTAAGAGAGTGGAAAAATTAAAGTCCTCTTCTGGTTGAAATAATATTTTTAAGTCCCTGTAGCCTCTAACAAGAGTTTGGTAGTCTAGGGGAAAAAGTGCTTTCTTTATTCTGCAGTTGGTGAGGACAGATATTGCTAGGTTTATGGGCTTTTTAAAAAACACTTCCATGAAAGGGGCATTGCTAGCCTGAAAACCACATTCCGAGTAAGCTAGCTACACCAACTCTTGTTAAAGCAGAACACCTCAAATTAACAGCAAAGACAAGAAGAAAAATATTTTCATGGTATATTCCTTTCACAGCCTTTTGCGTATAGTCAGATCTATTCTGCTCTCCTGGAAAGTCTCTTCTGTCTTCCTAAAAAGAGATTTATAAACACCACAACATTCAAATAGCATTATCTAGGTCTTAACTGAGCACAGCACTATCATCTCCTTCCTCCTCTCATTAGGGCTGGCCTGCAGTATATGCTTGGCTTTGCGTTTGGCTTAATTGAGATCCTATATTTTATGACTGCTAAAGTGAAAATTTGATGTGGAGCACTCTTCTACCCTACTCTTCCTCCACACATTGGCAGAGGGAAGAAAAGAGAGTCACCAGAAAACTCAAAACTATGTAAGGTACTTGACCAATGACTCTGAAAAGAGTTTGCTGTTTATAGTATACTATTTCTATGTACCACTTTTTGGATGTCTTTGCCAAGGAGCTCCATAGTGGAGGGCTGTGCGTTTATCTTTGTTTTCCAGAGTGATTTGAAATGCCTTGCCTGGGATTATCTGCCAGTCCGGGATTAAAACATACCTCTTGAATATCAACCTCCCTATCCGTCCAGCAGATGTAAGTAACCTGGATTCACCGTTCTTCCAGACATCTTTCATTCCAGCTTGTACATACAGGCTTTACCGGATCTTTTCTGCTAAAGTTGTTTTTAGAATTATCAGCTCCCTTCCTGATGAATTAGCAATTCTTCACTGAATGAAAGCATTTTTAAAAAAGATCGATCCCCTCATACATATTTAGTAACTGTTAAAAGGAAGTTTGTGTTGTCCCTAATATTGCATTTAGATTCATTCTCCCTCAAGACTGCTACTGCTTTTGTACATGTCCTTTGCAGCCTCGCACCAATGGGCGTCGCTCTGCAGTGTGACCACACCCAAAGACAAACATTCCTGAATTTTGTCCCCTTGGCAGAAAGTCAAAGATGTAATTTAAACACTTATTTTCCAAAGTTCAAGAGAGCTGGCTAAATTAATTATCAAAATAAATCTCACTATACATTGTCTAAACCAGCTGAAGCAGATAAACTGAGAAGGGCAGGAGATTCTCTGATGCAAAGTGTATAAGACCATGCACAAGTCCAGTAAAATTATCAATAAACTTTCGTTAGCTTTCATTTTCTTTGCACAGCCCAAATTCAGCAAGACATGTAAGTATGCACTCTGCAGAGTCAATTCAGGGCCTGAAAAAGACCCAATACCTACGAAAATTAGTCCAAAAACCCCACAGACTTATTCATACTTTTTCACAGAGGATACATTTAAAGTATTGCTGGTGAAGTGTTCATATAACAAGCAAAGACCAAACTACTGTAATGTATGTTTCAGGCAAACCAGAAATCCAGTGCTCAAAAGAATAAACATTCATAAACTCTGCAATCTAATTTTATACAGCAACAAAAATGTACAATAAATTTCACAGTCCTATTGATCCTAATATCATTGGCACTGCCCCAGCAATTGATTAAGTCATTTGATCAGCTGGAGAAAGGGATGGGGAATATAATATTTTAGTGGACTTCATAAATTCAAAGCCTCAGCTTTCAAGTCCAACCAATAATACAATAAACCATACAGATCATAAATGGAACAACTAAAGTTTTGTAATTACAACATGGTTTATAATGTAATAATTTAGCAAATGGCAGGCATGTTTGATTTATGCAAGATGCAGAACAGTAGGTTGTTTCTCATCACAGCTGCAGCAATATATTTTCTACATAAATATCCAGAACAATCGAGTTTTGC
Organism: Rissa tridactyla; assembly: GCF_028500815.1. Lineage (NCBI taxonomy): Eukaryota > Metazoa > Chordata > Aves > Charadriiformes > Laridae > Rissa > Rissa tridactyla. The sequence goes on along the minus strand of NC_071469.1, from coordinate 75,840,746 downwards.
ATCTCAGTCACTGCAAATGGTGATTGCTTGCCTGGCATTGTCCAAATTCAAGGCATTGCTTTAAAAGTGAAACAAATTATTTCCCATCATCCCTCTACAGATTTTTGAGCCCAGTGTTTGCGTATATTAAGCTATATAGAATGAAATGTGTTTTTTTCATGATAGTCGGACCGTTAAGTACTTATAACAGGCACAATATTTAGCATTGCCAGGTCAGTCTAAGAAGGCTTAGAATTACAGTAGCATCATTCAATTCAGTGATTGTCCTGACAGCCTGTCTACTGGCATGTGTCTGCAGGAGGTAGCAGGAGAATAGCATTCCCCATTATGCCTGTGTATGATCTACCTCCTTACGGGCATTTCTGGTCTCTCTCTCTCCACCTTCGACAGACAGGGCACAAGGTGCTGGCTCTGACCAGCCTCCCGGTGTGGCTGTCCCTCAGTCCCACCAGTGCTCAGGAGAGGCACTGATGCTGTCCCACACCACTGCTCCCACAGGCCAGAGCACAGTTTCTGCTGTTCTGGAAAAGGAGGGATGTGCTGAGCAAAACATCCTGCCTGAAAATACCCCTGGAGCAACACAGCCCCTTCCAGCAGCCCGTGGCTTTATGGCACCACAGCAACTAACACTCTCCAATGGCATTTCAAGAGACTTGTAACACACATGCCTGCAGTTTATTTGTTTACAATTTTATTTAAACACAACATTTGGAGGGTTTCTTTTCAGAAATACCAGCCGATCAGGTAATGATGGAAGCTTTCACTCAGTTTTAGACCTACCCTTTCTGCTACGCTCCCAGAAACACCATCTGCGGCAAACAGGCCTGGTGAGTCCGACCACGTGTCTACCTTAGCCATCGGGACAGTCAGAGCACTCTCCAGTTTAGTGATAGTTTTGTGGATACAGAGGCTTCCTTAAAGTGGCTTCCAATTTGTTAAAGGTCAGACTTTTAAAACAACACACTGAGAACAAAGAAGCCTGCATGCCACTCGGTAAGGCTGCAAAGCCAGCCAGCAAACACCATGGCTTTTGGGAGACCATTTTAATTCATTCAGGCTTCATACCACAGGCTTGTGAGCTGAGGAAACACATTCAACTTGCTGTGAACTGGGGATATTATGTCTGGCCACTGACATCTAGTTCACCTCAGAAAACATATCTGTATTGACAGAAAAGAAACCTTTATTCTCCTGATAACAATACATCCATTTTTATAAGATCATTTCAAACTTAAGAAAAAACCCAAACCCAATAGCAATAAACCAAAGCACCAGCCCTGCAAAAATCAGTTTCACTGTGTTGAAACCCCCTGTAGCTGTCCCCAGAAACCCTGATAGTCAGTAGAAGCCCAAACTCTCTCACTGCAGCCCGAGATCCAAGTCCATCTAAAATTCAAACCCAGGTAATGTTGCAGCACTCCTAGGAAGCCGCGCTTTTACATAGCGGAGGATCCACCTTCCTGAACGGTGCAGAGCAAGGGAATGGCTCAAGACACTGCTCTTGCCCACAGACAGGTTTGCACTTGAACAGGAGCAAATACCAGTGCAACAGTAATAATTCTGCATGAGTTGCCTCTCTCCTGTTATATAGGTCTATTGGGCTCTAAGAAAACTTTTCCACTATTTACTCTACAGAGCATTTTGGCCAAAAGATCAAACTTCGGACATATTTTCAGAGGACACTTAGTCAGTGGAGGAAGTGTCTAGCCCCTTTACGCACCTTCATTGCAGACCCTCTGCAGCAAATAGAAGTTGATAACTTATAAAGCAGCAACGACACTGTCCTGTGCCTGTAGACAGGAGAGCAGTTAGTGAGCCAGGAGAGTATTCAAGAAGCATCCTAGTCCTAAGGCTTCAGAGGCCTCATAAAACTTGTTAGCTCCAAATTTATAGCAGCTCCTAAAGAGAAATTCCTTTATTTCCCAATCCTCTCTGGAAAATCCACAGTAAAAATTCCCCCATGAGGAAACTAGCCAGTAATGTGAGCTTCCCTGGCAGCACAGGAAATTTTGGGAGGGATTCCCAAAACCTGGCCTGCTGTCTATTCTGGTTCAGGATAGCATCACATGAGATACCTGCCACCGACGGTGAGGTGTCATCCCTTTAAGCAAAAGGCACCTGCTGCTGAACAGTTCAGCCCAGCGATGGAGGCTCATGGCACCACAGGCCTGCATGAAACAGCAGCCTCACAACTACTGGCAAATATATGACTTATTTCCATTAGCTGTTACTTCCAAAGAGGTGCTCCCCCGTTCTTTAATCTTAATTTCGAAGCATCTCTTAAAAAAAAAAAAGCTCCTCTTGAGTTTCATCAGAAATGACTTGGATGATCTTCTGTTAAAAGAATGACTTTTATCCTCATTCAAATACATATTGTATTGGCTTAGAAACATCAAAGAGGCAATGTCTTTACATATTCTATTTCTAAGAAAAGAAAAGGAGTTCTCTCTTTATTAACATTGGTAATGTTGAATCTTATAATGAAAAATGCACAAAAGCAATATTTTTGATGAATAGGTAATAGAACAGCACCGAATAAGAGAGCATTAATATATTTTTTCCCAAAGACTCACTCCGATAATGCATCAGGAGGGTTTTGAACTGAGACAAAGCCACAAGCAAAATGAGGTCGGTGGTCTTCCGCTCCCCCTCTTACTGCCCAATATTTTTATTGACCTTGAAAAACCACCGCACAGTTCAAGCACAGCTATCACCATCTGACTGTCACAGCCCATGACGAACACAGCGGGAGTGCTTTCTCTCAGGCCACAAGTACGTTGCAGGAGACAGATAATGCTGTCTGACCATACCAATATGCAAACATTACCTAAGGCAATTATTTGAATTACGAGTGGAACAAACGTAGTGGCGTATTACAAGTACCATTTTTGTACCCATGAATATTTTTAGAGTTTTTATTACACCAGCAAGTGACCTGCAGAAGAGTCTGCAGCGTTTTCTGGTAGAGGCTGGGCACATATCCTTTCTGTCTCTGCTCTGTGTAGCACAATAGAGCCTTTGTGATGTCCCCCAGAAAACCTATTTATGCACTTGGATTTTGAGCATTCCTTTCTCTCTTTGTCATCTTTCACCATTGTCTTTGAACCACTCTGATAATACAATTATAAAGGGCAATATAAGCAGTTGGATTGGAAAACAAAAAAGGACAAAGAAAAAAGAAATTTAAAAATAAATCAGGCATGACATTCCCCTACATTTTTCATTACTTAATTATAGTCAATAGAAATAAAAAATATCCAATATTAATTTGAAAAAGGAATTCTCAATTGAATTCCAAGGAGACTTCTGTTGAGGTGTGCAAAATGGATGTCATAGGAAAATACACTGTACCATAACAGCAGCAACAAATTTTGGGATCTGTGTCACATCAGGAAAATATGTCCACACATACATACAAAAAAACAAACAAAAAAAAAAGATGTTACTTTATTCTTCAGAACATTTTCATCAGGCTTTGGAATTTCAAAAAATCACAGTGAAGTACATTTGGAAAAAAAAAAAATCAAGAAAATCTCTGCAGCAATCCCTTCACACCATTTTCTTTGCCTATCTGGCTTTACACAAAATGGAAATTTGTATTTGGGAGCAATGTACGTTGCCGGAGTAAGCATATTCCTTCCTAAGTCTTCCCCCTTTCCTTTATTTATTTTATAATAAAAGAAAGAAGTGTTTCATAATAACAATACCTTGAAAAAGGAAGATGTGCTGGGATCAGAGCTTGTATGGGAGAATAAGTATCTGTGCAAAAGTGGCAGATGAAGGGTAAGGATGTATTAAAAAAGAGCATGGAAGAAAACCAGAGAAGCATTAGTGTATCTTTGAGGGACACCAATGAGAGACCATACGCTCGCTGTAGTCATCCTCATGAATCTCTTGCTCTCCCACACAAATATATTTCCCACAAAGGAGAATTTAATCTACGTCTCTATTCAAGACCCAGTTGTCTGCTCATTTGTCAGCTTCTCCCACCATCATTTCTGTGCCTGAAGTATTGCAAGCTACAACCACAGAATCAGAGCTACAGTCCCAGATGTGACCCATCTGAATGCACTGGACAGGTTCTCACTCCATCCATATTTCAACCCGTTTGCAAAAGCATTGCTACTGTGCTCATTACATTAACTTACATAAAATCTGCCTAGCCTCCTCCTCCTCATTTTCCTTTTCTCCCATATCTGCCTACTTGTCTGTCTTTAGTATGTACAACACTCACAGCAAGCACTTTTCTTTTTCAATGCTTGGAGCTTGGCTCATACAGGGACCTACCATAGATAAATAATAAGACAACAATTTAATCTGCGCTCAATCACTGTGATCTATGGAATAGCAACGTCTTGTTTGAAGTGCGGTATTACATTTGGAAACAGCAAACAAGAAGCTAATTATTTTTTGTGTTTGTATCTGTCACTCTTTTTCCTACGGATTGAGCCACAGTCTCAGCAGCCTGCTGACTTTGAGCTTCAGAGAAACAAGAGACCAACAGGGTTGAACTGCATTAGGGGGGAAAAAAAGTTCAAACAAAGAGAAACAGTAAATCTAGATGTCTACAACATCTGATGCAGTGGCTCAGGACACAGATGTAATACTACGTTACATAGTGAAACACTGGCATTTTGGTAGTTATGGAGTTCAAAAGATGTCCACAGTCAATCAAACTGGAATTAACAAATGGAGTACAAACTGCACAGGGATATGTAAGTGAGATGAGAGAAGAAGAGTACTGGGACTAGGAGCTAGCTCACAGCTTCAGTAGGCTCACAGGGTTTGTAACAGCTACTATAATTTCTGCATGAGAATAAACACTTCAGAGATTGGAAGAGGAAAGCAGAAAAAAGAACTAACAATGAAAAGAAAGGGAGGCAGCAATCATTCCCTCTGCTTTTAAAATATAAACCATTAGCAGGAAAAAGTTTCTAAAGTTACTTTCAAAACCAAGAGTCATAACAGCTCCCTGTGCTGTCATTAACAACCAAAGATTTCGTCTTAAAAAAGTACTAGGAAAGAATTTTCTTAACAGTTATTCAAAACTCTGCTTTTAACATACAATAGAAGTTGTGAAAACAGAATTTGCACATGAGATTTTACAGAGCTATGAAAAATTAAACCATATGGGAAATAGCCAAAAGAAATGTTTCATGTATTTGTGTGTACGTTTGTGCGTATGTTCCAAAACACAGCACACTCAATGACAGCTGAGAAGCTTGTGTGCCACAACGAAGGATTTACAAAAGTGCAGTCAGGCTTCTCCCGAGGCTGGAAAAGACTGTATTTTGCTCCAACGCGCATGCTTTCGGTTTCATCAGCTTTTGGATTCCACACCAACATTCATATATACACCCCAAGATACACATTGACACCAAAACACGCAGGTCCAAGAACAGTCACTGCATCACAGATTCACATAGAGGACAATATTTGTCTGAGAGGAGAGTGTGAAGTAAATGAAGCATTGACGGACACAGACTCAAAGCCACTCCAGGAAACAGGCTGCAGTCTGCCATGACTACCCTCCCCGCTTCGCTGCTACCACCCCCAAAGAACAAGCAGAGCTACTCCCTGTTCACAGTTCCTACTGCTCCCTCAATATAAGCATTTCAGCAGTGCCTATAGGATTTGAGTAGCCCAAATCCTGCCGCTTTGCTAAATCCCTACCCATTTGTCAAGCGTTTAAGAAATAAACTTCTGGAAATACAATTACATCCAGTATAGACTTTAGGCGTTTATTGGCAGATGTCCTCTCCTTCTGCTTCAAACAGGCACATCGTAATTCTTAAGAACATTCGCCTTCACTTTCCCTTCCTTTCTAGGGACGTACAAGTGCCTTCCCTCACCACGCACAAAGCGGAGATGCTGCGGAGCTCACTCGAAGTCACACGAGCTGGCTGCGGCAGAGCCAGGAAGGGGAGCCAGGTCCATTGGCTGCACAGGCCAGCCTGGAACAAACAGCCTGCTCGCAGCTTCTCTGGTTCTGCAGTGGGCCACAACACATGTACTGCGCTAGCGAGGACAAGGCAAGTCATTACAGATTTTCATTTCTTTTTAAACATCTGCCTCAAATTAATACATAATTCTGCTTTCTTTTTAAAAAGATAGGACAGAAGATGCACAAGCCATAAATCTTACCCAATTCAAAGATACAGCACTATTTAATTATTATACAATCACAAAGGAACAATTCCTGAAATCCTCTGAAAAGAACATGCTGTAGCCACAAGGGCAACAACATGAACTCTCAACTGACAATGCCAACTGCATTGAAACAGAAATAACAACTTAGAACAACGAAGAACGAGGCTAACAAAGGATATAACCACACAGAGAAGAGCAAGGAAACAAGAGAGGGGATGAATTACAAGAGCGTTTACAAGAATATCCAAGCTGAGTAGAACAAATCCCATTTCTCATCTCCTAGCTCTCTTTAGCACCCTATCACCTCACCTTTGCAGTGGTAGAGAGAGAGAGATGAAGACACAGGAGGAAGGCTGGTCAAGGCAAAATAGCAGGGATGGCTCAGTAGCATCAGAAATGGGTTCTCACACTACTGCCAGGAAGAACAAGGCTGTAGCTTGTCCAGAGAGGAGAGTAGCAAGATCCACCAGGATTGAGGGCAGACCTTAGGGGGATGTCTAGAGAGAAAACAGCATTAGCAGAATTAAGCCATGGGTTTGGTGTCTGAAACAGCAGGATACCAGTGTAACTAGCAAGCAGCAAAGTTCTTGAAGCAGGTATAACCAGGCTTACCACCATCACCCTGTCCACCAGCAATGACAATTTCAAACATAAGCTTTTGGGTCTTTCCAACTTCCTCAGCAGTAACCACCTTCATATTATTATTATTATGATGAATATCATTGTTATGAACAGAAATTTGTAAACAAACAGGAATTTGGAAACAGTGATTTCTGCTTTGGCTGTACTTGCTGGCGACAAAGCCATGGGTTTCTCTTATTTATACACTTCGATAAGGGATGTTTTCAATTTCTTTCTTCAAATTTTCAACACTTCCTCCTAGTGCAGAACCCTTTCTCTCCCAAGAAAGATGACTTTACAACAGCAGTGCTATAAATTAGTGGTCAGTTCTGATAAAAGAGGACCAAAATGTTTAGGATTCTCACTCCAGCTTTAGAGACAAAACATTTAACATGAAGATGGGAAGATGATGACTGCACTGAGTGAAGGCTGTAATAAGTTCTACTGCTTACCCAGACACAGCTGCACATTGCACAGCTTGAATGCAGGAACTCAGCCACAATTTCTGTCACTCAGTCACTGCTGATGGAAGTGCAGTGCTATAATTTTCCTATATTTCGGCAGCATCTAGAAACACCAGATGTGGTTTAAGTCCTGTGAGATTACACAGAACACAGCCCTTTTGAAAAGGGCCAGTTGCCTTCACTCAGCTGCCTAGGTTTGGGTGACACGTAGTGTGAAAGTTGCCCTCAGTCCCAGAGACTGCTCCAAAAAAAGTGTTCCTTGTTTGGGTTTGTTTGTTTGTTTTTAATGGAAGGAAAACCAAACCATTGTACATGATTTCCCAAGATCCAGCAGAAACAAACCCCTGATTCTGCCTGGCTGAGGCTGCTGCTTAATCACACCATAGATCATCTACCTTCCTTCAGTTATGGCATGGTCCGCTGGTGGAGAGGGGTACCTCGTGTTACCTTGGCTGCAATCCCCTGCGATAACACCAAGCAGTAGTGCCCCTCTTTCCAGATTACCAATAACTACACTTAGCAGTTACTGTGCGTTTCAGCTGTGGCTCTTCTGCACAGGGATGTCTGGGAAAAGCCTTGCTTAGAGCAGTAAATGCTTGTGGCAATGGTGCAGCATCACCCTGCCACCCCAGCTGCCAGCCACACTCAGCTGAGCTCGGGGCTCGCTCGGGATGAGGGCTGGCAGCCCAGCCAGCGTGGCAGCCATCCGCACTGCCTCAGCCACGTGTGTTCCTGTGGCAGTGACTAGGAACCGCAGGGACAGAAGGGACAGCACCACTATACAGAGTTTAGAAAGCCAAAAAAAAAAATCCACAAACACCAGGACCATAGTATTAATATTGCCTTATACTATCAGAGGCCCGAGTTCATCTGCAGTGAGTTGGCAATAAAAAGCCAAAGTATATAATAAGTGTTTGGTTTGATCCCCCAAATGTGGCCATTAATCTAATACCTGCATGGCACACACTGTCAATACAGAACATCACAAAATGAGGACACCCTGTATGAAATCCCATGTTCTTGCTAATCCATCTAATCAATGAAAAATAATACATTAGATCACACGAATACCAGAAAATACAAGAACACTGTGTTAAGTGAGATCGCCTATGGTTCATTTAAAGCTTTTACATTAAATGATATGGCTGAGGTCTGTACTGTTTGGATTATCCCTGGGCAAGCAAAGGTGCCTCTTCCAAGACATTTCAGCGTAATTCAGTCTAGCCTGGAAAGTTCAAAGTTGCATCCTGGCTGCCATCCAGCTACAGTCACGTTCAGAGGAGATGCAGAAATACTGGGTTCAGACAGATGCAGAGAAATATGCTGACCAAGTTTGGAAAAAAAAATAATCTCAGGACCCCAAACCAACTCCTCAGATCTACTGGGAAGTTTTTCAGGACTTTAAATATCAGGTTTAGCTTGTATCCAGTATACTCCTATATTCCCTAAATGAAAGAATTTTTCCAGCACACCTGATCTGCAAGCATAAAGACAACTTGAGGTGGCTGCAGAAAGCAACGGGGCTCACACCTTACAGGAAAACTCCTTTCATTGCAATGGTTTGACCTCCTGAGCTCAGTGTTGAGCAGTGACTTCCCTGGGGCCTCCCCCGATAGTCCCACTTTTGGATGTCTTCTGTCTGTTACTATCACTGCAATACTCGGAGGCCATGAGTTAGATTGGGCTCTGTTAACCACAATACAACACTACCGTGACCAAATCCAATTAATAATAATCTGGGACTCCTTAACTGGTTTTAGAAGCTATGAAGTTATATGGAAGCTATATATACGGTTTTAGTGCTATGAATTTTACTTTTAATGAATGTGCTTTCATTGACTCCTAGAATCGTGATCTTAAGAAAATATCTTAAGAATTGCATGAGACCATCCTGATTTCTCCCCAAGGACTTTCTGGTCTCTGGGAGACTCTCAGCTTAGTTCCCTTCTATCTGAGTTTTTTTTGTCTGTCTTCATTACAAGGGCAAAACACAACACATTTCAATATTGCTGAGAGCATCATCATTATTTGTACTTCTACGATTTGTCATGTACAAGGGGAAAACTTGCTGTCATATTAAGTTATGGCACTTTCATAACTACTTGCCACAGCCAGCAAAAGATTTCTTGAAAGAAATTACTTCAGGACACCAAAAAAATGGCTTGCTTTTGCTCTGATCATTTTTCAACTTGCCTTCTCTATAGAAGGGAGTAGGAGGACTGTCTTGGTATGCAAACATGGAGCCCAAATTCATCTGTTTATATACATCGCACTCCTCAGATGTGCAGGGTGCAAACATACATAATACATATGGGTCAAGTCTGATTACTTAGGAAGGAGGCAATAATGCTGGACTAATTATTTTCCTGACCTGATGGGTAATATTTTATTTAACTCCACACTAGGGAAGCTAAACTAGCTGGCGGGAAAGAGAAATGTATTCTCAAAGGGATAATGCAAGTTTATGCAGCACCTTTGATTTTGCATACACTCGATGATTGAGATAATTTCAAAATATTATTTATTCATTATGTTTTTATTTGGGCTCCAAATGCAGAGGTTCCATTTTCCTATTCCTCTCCCCATGCCTAGTATTTGTTACAGTTGCATTTTTCAAACCATTTACTGTCTGGAGGGTAAGTAGAATGACACTGCTCATAATGTGCAAATAAATGTGAAATAAGCTAGTCAGCTCAAGTGGAATGAATTACTGTCACTGGTAAAATAAGGCAAGAGGGAACGGCTGCCTTGGGAGCTAAAAAAGACTGTAGCAGGTACTGCTATTGAGCGACCGGAATAACACTTACTATGATTTATCAAAGACCACTTGAAAGCACTTCCGAGGCATTAAATAGGCATGAAGAGTGGCTTTAGTGGCAACGGGACTATGCCAGAACTGAGTGATTAGGAGACTCAAAAGCTTGACCCTAACATGCAGCCTATGAACAACGGATGCCAAAAAATCTTCAAAGACTTGTGGAAGGGAGTGCAGAGTACCGCCAATTTTGAAGAGAAGGGATAGCCACAGAGCTATTGAGTCCCCATTACGAAAAGCTGATAGTGTAACCATGGAGAAAGGATAAAAAACCCAGTCTATGACAACTACCACAACCACGTACGAGACCAGAGAACAGCTTTGTGTAGGATTAATCACATAAATGAAAGTAAATACTTAAAATATTTTCAGTTGCAAGATCATTGTGGTTTCACAATTACAATTTGCTGCAGACACCGTTTTCACTGCAAACCTGCAGTGACAGCAATACCTTTGTGACAGGGGCTGGAGCAGCGGTACCAGGTAACATGCCGCCTCTGCCGGGCCCCCGCAGTGCCTGCCGCCCCCCACTCAGCTGATGTCAGGTCACAACTTAGCTTTGCATAGGCAACCATCACTCTTCCAGATCTCACCTATCTAGCCACTGCTTATCTGCTGATGAGAAAAAAGCATTTTAGTGTTGGGCAAGCTTCTGAAGATGGTCCCACTGCACACCATAGATCCCACTGCCTGCACTGAATGAAAATACAGGCTGGAGGATGTAGTAGCTCACCGGCCATGCTGCCAGCAAGCAGCATTTCCCTCTACTCCAGCTGATCTCACAGCAAAGGCACACTGAGCTGCTCTCAACCAGCACGAGTGTTTCCCAGGAAGGGAACGCTCCAGTCTGCCCAGCAAGGACTTCTCCGCTCAACCCGAGGCAGTGCTCTGCCAGCCACTCAAGTCATCGTTACTGCTGAAGTCTTGCAGCGCCCGCTGTTTCAGCCCTTGGCTTCACTAGAGGGAGGCATTCTCACCCATTTAACATGGCATTTCAGTATTATTTTATTCAGAAGAAAATAAAGTCATTAAGCAAGCTACTAAAGCGAAGGTTTTAGAAAGGAAAACCTCAGTGTGAGGTGGCGTGTGGCAGAGTTCACAGTTCCCCGTCTCATCTTCAGAACAGTTACCTAGAGGCTGCTGTGGGTGGGGAACACCGTTAATGGAGAATTGTGAAGCCGATGGGGGAGCAAGATTGGCTCTTTTTAGACTGCCTAATAAACTACATTTCACCATCCAACTTTATGATTTTGTGCAAGAAAATAGACACCTCCCTACTTCTCAGCAAAGATTTAATAGCAGAGAGCTGTAAAGTGGTCTCACATTACTAAGACTTCATTATTTTCACAAAATATACTACTGTCATTTACTTGCACATTATAAAGTATTATCATAAAACAAGTCTCTTAAAGTCATTAGTATGAATTAGTGAAGTTCTACTGTCTGTTCAAAGACAATTGTTGCTATTCTGGGTCTTTAAAGAACTAAACCCTGTCATTGTGCCTGAAACCAAACAATGCTTGAAAAATACATCAAACAAATGCTGATATTGCGATGCACAAGGCCCATAGCATTTCCTTATATTCCCAGGAAGCTCTCGGAGAGACGCATCAGTTATAATACTATAATAATGGCACTGAAAACTTAACACAGTTTTATCCCTAAACAGCAAAAAAATCAAAATAACCATAAGGCCATTTCTCCATGGCTGGTAAAACAAAATAACTGCTCTACTGTTATTTCAACAGGAGGGAAGGGGCCAAGACAGGGCAGGAGACTCTCCATGAGGTTCTCCTATCCAGGAACTTGCTGTCTGAATGCAAGCCAGTCAGCAGTGTAAGGTGTTAAATGTCCTGAAGTTGCAGACGTGCTGCAAGGTGCCATCGGCACTGGAAGAGGCAGTAGGTGTGGGAGATTTGTACAGTCACAAGGCAAGAGATGCAACAGACCTTGGTTTCTCTGCTTGGAAAAATCTGTTCAAAGAATTTATTTCCCATAAGCATCCAACTTTAGAAACAGGAGCCAGCAGTTTTGTAGTGGAGGCACATTTCGTTTCCTCGGATGAAATAGGTCCGTACAATTGCACATGCACAGACAGAACACAGTAAAGTCACAGAAAAAGCAAGGATGGGCTTAACTCTCCTTGAAAAGCAGTTGAACCTCAAAACCCCCTTGTATAATTGCAGTATACCTCAGACAGGGCTGCTATTTTTTTCTTTTTCATTCTTTTTAATTAAAAGTATTCCTAGTGTGCCACTAAGCAAGCCATCTCAGAATACAGTCCTTCTCCCACAGCATTAGCAGGGCTCCCAGAGCTTTGACAAAACCACTTAGAGCCAAAGTCACTGTTGCTATCAAAATGGTGCCAATACAGTTTGCCAGCCATTTTAGTGGGCCATGTTTTCTGGGAATGTCCTAGGAGTCCACTACCTCTTCCCGCTGTTGTGAGGGTGCAGAGGGATTTTCCTGAAGAAGGAACATCACCACAGAGGCGCCCAGTGGGATCTATCTCTCCAAGCACTCCACAGAACAGCTTAAAGAAGGGAAACTTTTCTTTCAACACTTCTTTTTCTGGCATCTGCTTTCTAACCGCAACGCAGCTCAAAGCCGTGCCAGCGCTGCTGGACACTCTAACTGCCTTAAACCACTGCATGTTTGCCTGATAGAAATACTTGAAAATACTTTCCCCAATGAAAACTGCGCTTTTAGAAAGGTAATTACATTGCTTCTTGAGAGGTTAACTAAAATAGGTAAATTAGTTGTATCTGCAGCTGATAGTGACAGGTAGGGAACAGCTTCACAACATGCACAGCTTTAGTTACAACATCTCTGGAAAAGTCCTCGGGGATTTAGAACAATGAAACCGTAATTTAGCCAGTCAGTCAAAAACGAGCCATAAACAGATTCACAGAGACACTTCTGTAGGCACAGCTCCTTGTATATTTCATGAGGGAAGCACTATCTGCCTTCCCTCTCCTTCCCCGATCCCTCTCTTCCCTACACATCAAGCTCACAAACAAAACAATGCAAGTGCTAAGAGAGAAAAAGAGAGAGACTTTATTGTCTTCATGGCATTGCTCAGATCTTATAATAAATATAATCCTCCATGCAACTGTTTATTTTCAAAGACAAATCCTTGTTTTCAAAAACACTGAAAACACCATCAGTTGTTCAACTTCTATAGTGGAAGGTTCAACTAACAAAACTAAACGAAAGATACAAAGTCTTTGAAGACAGCACTTTGGTTTCCTTGCTGTAATTTCATTTGATGGCATGGGAGCTAATTTATATAACACGAGGCATTGTTCATCTGCAACTGCATTTTCTATGTTATGACAAATACTTCTCTACTTCCCTTGTCTTTCAAAAGGCAAAGCTCCCGAGAATATACACAGATTTTGTAGGACTTGCCGGACAAGGATTAGCCAAGAGACACGCATGTGGAAATCTTCACCCACAGACCCCTGCAGAGGTTTACTTGAATATTGGCTTAGTTGAGTAGCAATAGCAATTAGAATGGGTCTGAACTGATGAGGCAAACTTGAAATGGTTCTCTGCAAAACCCTGTAATTAGATCACCAACAGCTGTTTAGCCTCCCTGACCCTTAGCCGAAATAATAATGATTTCAACTGAAAAGGCTTCAGTCCCAGAAGAAATATGACAAAAAGCACATCATCAAGTACCAACATCAGGGAATTCAGCATTATTTGACTATTATTCTGAGTCCTCTCTTGACAAGGCTGAATGATAGAAAAATAAAATCTGGTGTCAAAGAAAATTTTTATTGGGGACAAAGGAATACACTGTGCAATTAAAAAAGGGAGATTTTCCTTGATCCTACTTCCTGTTCTTAATCATCGTATTGCCATGCATCTGAAGTACAGTCTGTCACAGTTGGCAAAATTAGCATGATACAAAATCCACAACTGGGAAACATGGTTCAAATTTAAGTAAACATCCCTTTTTTCCTCCCCCTTCTCAGAAATTACAACTTACAAGTTTTAATGCAGCTTGAAAACAAACATGCATCTTGAATGAACACTTGAAGAAAAACAAAAGCAAACTCACAAACCTGATGGAAAAGGTGCCGTTGTGATGCGCCCCTTTCTAGGGCTGCACATGGGCACCGTAAAGCTTATTTGCAAACGCGGTTGGAGCAGACTCAACCTGAGCCAGCCCCATAACAAGGTCTAGTAAAACTGGTCTTAGATCTGGACTAGACTCTAATCCTTACAAAAACTTAAGCCCAACTCCTGGATCCTG